>NC_081418.1:25166922-25466922 GCF_949786415.1 Peromyscus eremicus | reverse complement strand
GGATGTATAATATTATACGGATGTATAATATATGTGGATGTATATTCTCTTACTCTCGTATCAGGTAGGTGCGGGAGATGAATCAACAGCTTCATGGAATACTGGAGCCAGTATCTCTTGAAAGAATCTCATAATCTTAGGTGCCAAACTTTCCAAATAAGTTTGTCTGCTCTGAGGGCCAGGGCTGTGTCTGCCTACAGGGTATTCATATTTCCAAAAATCAGATGAATTTACCTAAAAGGGCTCATTTTATCATGAAGGAATGTGACATAGTAATATAGCTGACATGTCAGTTCATCAGGTAACCAAGGTAACTGTCCTAATAGGCAGTACACCAATGGTCAAATTATCTAGAAAAGATTAAAATAGATTACTGATCTTTCACCTGCACATAGACTATGAACTTTTTGAGTATTACCTGGAGGACAATACATGCCAATGAAGAAAGAAAGGCAATAAATCTAGGAGGAAGTGAATTAAGTACATTTTGGAAAAATAGGGTTATAGGAAACATTTGGTTATTTATTTTTCCCTGATTCTCAGAAGTAACTCCCAATGTGAGGATGAAAAGCTCTTCATTGCAAAGAAAACTCAGTGGTGTTATACCTAAGGACACCATTAATGCTAGCACTTATGTAACGTTTGAGCACAAGTGGGCTTTGTTCTGGTATAGGGAAACAAAACTAACTCACAGGCTTCCTTTTATCCATTCTCAGATGATTTTCTGCTCAGGCTTTTCAAGTTCAACAAAATGACTTTGATGTTTTCAGCTTTAATTATATTGTGGGACTACAGTTTTCAAAAACATGCATCGTGATAGGATTAAGACAACAGGATGTAAGTTGTTAGAGTAAAACGTACCTGCCTCCCTCTGCGGGTAATTAGAACAAATGAACACGGAACCTGAATGAGGTGGAAAGATCAGTGACTTCTCCCATCAGGCCGGATAATTATGATCACAACAGGCTGCTTCTATGACTGCACAGTATTGGGAGTCTGGGCTAGAGTCCACGGAAGAGTACATTTCCAGGAAAACTCAAGCTACTTGGACCCTTAGCTGTTGACATCCATAATACCATATTTTGCTTTATTTGTTGATATTACAATTTTGAACGCAATATGCCTCAGATTCAAGAAAAATTTAAAAGACAAGAATTTAAACACAAATACTTTATTGGTAAAATAAATATTAAAGATATCTTTAGAGTATGTCTCTATAACATGTACGAAATAGATAAATATTTTAAAAAGTATTTATTGGGTGTTTAATCAGGATGTTCACAAGTATTTCATATTAATTAGAAAGGCAGGAGACATGTCTCAGTGGTTAAAAACACTTGCTGCTTCTCCAGAGGACCCATATTCAGTTCTCAGCATTCACATCAAGGGAATTACCACTGTCTCCAGCTCCTGAAAATCAACCACCCTCTACTGGACTCTGCACACACACTATACACTCACAGACTTATACACAGACACATAAAAATGAAATTTAAAAATGTATAAGTTAGAAAGGTTGATATATTTAGATAAGCATATATTATAACTGTAAGTCATGACTGCCATAAAATTATGCTAAGGCACATATTAATTTATGCTTTCTATTCCAAAAATATTGAAGCTAAGCAGTTATGCTTATTTAAATCAGTAAAATAGAATAGATATTAACATATGTTAACAGTTTCAGTTTTCTCCTTTTCTAAATTAAAATAAACCTAGGATGAATAAGCATCAATGTGATAAACTCAGCTTTGGTTGATTTCTCTGACTCCCCTTTATTTTCTATTTCTTTTGAGTAGCTTAACAATTCCCTCACCAAAAAAAAAGAGGCAAATATTAATGTTCGTCTTATTTGTCCACTACACTTTGTAAATGTTAGTGTATTTTCAATGAAACTGTCAATTGCATGTCCACTTAGAAATTAAACTGTCTAAGCTGATTTTATTCTGGAGTGTAGACGACAAAGTTTCTAGCTGCCTGTGAGTCTGTGGTTAAAAACATGAATGCTTTGTTACAGCTTTTGCCAGCAAGAGAAACTGCCCATGACCTTCCAGTCCTGTGTGATCACCAAAGAGTGCCAGGTGTCCGAGTGGTTGGAATGGAGCCCATGTTCAAAAACATGCCATGATGTCACATCCCCCACAGGCACTCGTGTAAGGACAAGGACCATCAGGCAGTTTCCAATTGCAAGTGAAAAGGAATGTCCAGAACTTGAGGAGAAAGAACCCTGTTTGTCTCAGGGAGATGGAGCTGATCTCTGTGCTATGTGAGTAAAACAAAGAGTGTGGTGTGCTCAGATGTCATGGCCCCTTCAGCTCTCTGACGTCACAAATATTTGAAACTTGTTATATCATTATTCTGACTCAAAACACTATTTCAGTCTCAACAGTATAGAAATGATGAATTTTATTGAGTGTTTCAAGCAGAAAACTAGAATATCTCATTACAAACTTTATCCATTAAAAATGTGCTTCTACAAAATGAAAATGTATTTAACAACTTCACTTCCAAATTTCTGTAAAGGCTAGACTTTTAACAGCAATTCTTTTAGCGTATTCTATAACATTAGTTGGTAAATTCTTTTAGTAGATGGCACACAATGAGAACATTAGATTGGACAGGTTACATATGTTTTTGTTGCAGTGAGTCAGCACCATCAGTAGAGGTATAGGTGGTATGTAAATGAGTGTGTCCAAGTTGCAATAAAACTTTATTGACAAAAGCAAGAGATGTTGATTTTGTCTTTGGTCCACTATCTGTTGACCTCCAAACATTGAAATCACAGATTCCTGTGACCTACTAATTCATATATATACATATATATATACATATATAATAATTTTAATTAAATAGAGTAAAGAACTACACCAAAATTAAGGGGATTTTAGGTGTTGGGAGTTGGAGATGTTTTGTTCATTTAGTTTTTTTGTTTGTTTCACCACCAGCATACATTATAGGGTCTAACACACATTAAATACTTAATAAATGTTCATTGACCTCAGATGAAGTAAGACTAGTTCTGAAATATTTACCAATCTAACAGTACTTTTCCTTAAAAATACTGTTTCCAAGATATTACAATGAGTTGTCTTAAAAATATTTCGGATTTTTCTGAATACAGAATATATATATAAGGCAACACAGAGAATCTTAGTATGCGCACTCCACTGCAAGCTTCTCTGGACTACCCACACATTCAAAGGACATGGATATAGTTTGAAATTCATAAACCAGTGAAGAGGCAAATTAGTGCTATTAGTATATATAGACATGATAACAAAAATAGCAATGGTTTATATGATGAGGTCTTCTACAGTGTTTTGCAATCATCCACAATATTCACAGGTAAGAAGGGACTGGAAACTCCATTTCCCTCCTTATGCTCTCTGGGTCCCACTGACTGTGTTGGTTCTTCTACATTACAGGGGGTCAGGTATACTGCCCAGATTTCTGGATGTTGTCTCTCCCATCAGTTTCTTCTGCTTTTGTCTAACTGTGGTGCCTCATTTTTTATCCTCTCAAATCTTCAAGTACCACTAATAAACACATGCAGATATCATTGGTATTCTTTATCTTCTCCACTTCCTAGGGTAGCACTTTTCTTTTACTATATTAATTATTTATATTATTGAAAGTCTGTTTCTATCACAGGACTCCTTAGTATGACCTAAACTGGAATGCCATTCTAGATTTTTTTAATGTGTCGTTCTAACTACAATAGAAAATTAGTTCTTCAGTTTTACTTTCCTCTACCCAATTCCAACAACCAAATATCAATTACCCTTGTATCTAGAAATGCTCTTCCTTCACAAACAAGGTTGAGTGCTGTTCCTTGATGGCCAATCCCACAACTGTGAATCCCCAAATCCCCACTTATAAAAATAAAAATAGAAAGGAATCTCAATTTCACTGGCAAATTACTCACCATTGACAGAGCCACGCACCCAGAACAGATATCTAAAGGCACCTTTAACCTTTTTTGTCTAATTGAGATGAGCACATCCATTTATATCTGTGTTAGCTATTAATCTGATCCATGGGGAAGCATCATAGTTAGACTGACAAAGTACTACTTGAGCCATTTCCTCTGGGCTTTTAAGGTATCTACTTTCCTAGAGGTGGAGAAATGCTATCACTTTCTATTGTTGGTGACATGAGGAAATGCTTCCCTGTCTATCTCCTTCTAGGGAAAGTCAGGCTGACAACCCCAACATTGCTTTCAAATCATAATCAGGGATCATCTTCTCTGCGCTTTACTAAGAGCATCGTCAGCTCTTCCCATCATTCATTGGCATTCATCAAGGATGCTGGGCTCTACAGAGCATACACATGAAAGACTTCTGATTCTTGACAGTAATGAGAAAGCTCTGAATTGCTCTGTTATATTTTTAAATCTGGCATGCAATTATAATTTTGCTCCAATATGAATAAGCAATTTTCATGCGTTTTATTAAGAGCAAAACAAGTGTTTGGGCTCATCATCACTTAAAATGTTTGGTATTCTCAGATTCAGCCTGCCTTTGTTTATAAGCATTAAGAAAGGGCAAGCTTGAGTTCAGTTTAATTGCACATAAAATTTCATGTTTTCAGCATTATGTTCTTATTTCATAAAATATTGATAAGTAACTTCTAGTACTTGCAATTAAAATGGGCACACTCTGCATTTAACCCCTCTAAAGCGGTCCCAATTGAGGACAAGGAAGCTAATGAAACTGAATCTGCATCAGACTGGGAGTCTGTACTGGATCCAGAAGAAATGGTTTTAAGTTTGAGTTTTACAAGGAAATCTGAAAAGAGTGGAGAAACGTTTTCCTGAGTACACATTTCTACCACCCTCTGATTCTCTTCATCTAGGTATGGCTGGAGAACTACAGAGTGGACCGAGTGCCACGTGGACCCTTTGCTCAGTCAGCAGGACAAGAGGCGTGCCAATCAGACAGCCCTCTGCGGAGGTGGCATCCAGACCCGGGAGGTATACTGCATACAAACTAACGACAACCTGCTCTCCCACTTAAATACACAGAAGGACAAAGAAGGTATGTGATACTCCCCTCAGATGGCTCTTTCATGAAGAGTGAGCAGGTGGTTGCCCATGAGGAACATAAACCAGCCATGGAGGACAGGAAGAGCCCCCTACTATTCATACTATGTTTAGAGTCCAAGCCAGCTAAAGAGTAACCGACATGATGGTTGGTAAGAAACTTAATACAACTCTGCCTTTGTCAGTTTTTTTTTGTTTTATAGGTCTCTTAAAAAAAATAGTAAAAGCCTCTAGCATCAAAATTTAGAAGGAGTAATTAGTTATAAAACAAAAATTTTATCTTGTAAATATATGCATATAGTGCAAATATATGAAATGAGGAAAAATGAATAGGAAGCTCATGATCAACTTTAAAAAAAATCTCATTTAGTTAAACTGTAATTAAAAATAAACTAATCATGATACTGACATTTTCTGTGTATATTTGGTTTCCTATTGTTGCTATTTTGTTACATATATTATTTATAATTTAATATTTATAGTTTATTATATATTAGATTATACAGATTGAGTAGGTTGTTATATATTTTTTAAATATATAAATCTGCTCAGTCTGTATAATGTTACTTAGATGTATATGATTTCAGAGCTGGCCACTTTGTACTGGATAACCAGTTTGGGGATTCCTCCTCGGCGAAGACTATTTCTCCTGGTCTCAACATTCTTTAGTTGCCTATAGTTCTTTGTGATGCAATCTCCATGAGACATCCCACCTGTATGCTAGCATGTCTAAGGGTTCCATCCATGTTCAGGTTTTCTTTAGGCAGCCGTGTGGACGAGACTTTACAGGTGTGGTTTCTCTGATATTTCTAGGAGAAAAAAAATTCACAGCAAACTTCCTGTTTCTCATACAACCTTCCCACATCCTCTTCTCTATGGTCCCTGAGCCTTAGATGCAGGAGTGGCCATGGCAGGTACTGGAAATCTGCCAAATACTTGAAACTAGTGAAGTCATGGATCTTGGAGGAGAGCCGCCAGGTGCTATTTACTAAACCAACATAATTCCTAACTACATTCCAAGATTTTGTCACTATACTCATAGATAAGTATAGGGCTCACCCATTGTAAAATATTATATTTTAATCTCAGTTTGGGGACTGGATGGATAAGTATGCAAAAGAGCAAGTGAATTCAAAATGGTCCGAGCTACAAGAGGATCACCATTGTTATTGGATCAAGTTTATACTGAGTACTTTAAAACAGTTCTATAAGCAGCTGTTTATCTGAGTACCAGCAAAACCCCCAAGACTAATCCATTCAACATGTGTTTATTGGATACCAGCAAACTGGGAATCACCAAAGATCCAATGAGGTGTATAAATGGGATAATATAATCAACATATATTTCATGTCATAAAATTCTTACATTCCTCATGATGGTAGACAAAACAGTAGTTATAACATCAACAATGACCTGTACAACCACGATTTAGAATAACTCGTGGGAATAGCACTTGAGCAGAATGATGACTGACAAGCTACTTGGAGAAAAGAGGGTGAGGGCAGGGACTGCAGTTTCTGTCAGGCTGGGGGAATAGTGTGTAGTAAGGCACAACACTAAAGGAAAGTCAGAACAACACACACACACACACACACACACACACACACACACACACACACACACACACTGAGCGTGCTGCATTTGACAACAGGGAATAGTAGAGAATGTCCTAGGAAGCATGTAGGTTGGGAAATGAAAAAAAAAAAACTAGTTGATAAAAGAAAAGAAAAAAGCAGAATATTCAGGGAAGAATTCTGGGCAAGAATGGTCAGGAAAAGGGGTGGGGCGAGGGCAGGAAGAGAAATGGAAGCTTTTAAAACCAAGATTGGCTCCACTGCCTGAGCAAATGAGGCAATGTCAGTGACCAAAGATAAGTGCTGAAGTTCTGCATTTACAGCTTCCAAAATTTAGTTGTTCTGCATTCACCAATTTTACCCAGCATGTAAACTCATTTAGGAATGCAGCCCTAGGCTGGACTTCCCTGCTAATGTACCTTGAGGTTGTAAGGAACTAGCATAAAACACAAATGTTAGTACATTAATATTTTCTTGGCCACTTTAACAGCTGTATTCTTAAAACTTTTAGGTAGATTTATTACAGTCAGCTTTTCAGAGTAGTATAATTTCATTGCTCGAGGTAGATCAGATTTTAGTTTCTGAATGTCAATTATGTCTTGTAGGTTATTACTTCCAAAGATCTTGAGAATTCTGAACTGCAACTGGTTGTGTTTTAAATCATTTTTTCAGAGTCCTTCACACCTCTTCTAAACCACTGCAAAGAACCAAAAGTAAAGCAGAAAGACAGGAACACAAAAAGAATATCATTATTAAGATGTATCTGTTAGAATAAAGCAAATGCCAAAGAAAGGTCAGTAGATACAAAAGTAATGACTTCACCAAAATGAATATTTATGACTGGTATGTATGGCATGAGTAACTTAGGAATGTGTATTCCTTTATAGACTGAGAATATTAATAAGCCTCTTAGAGGGTAGAAATTGTTTTATTTGTTTTGTTGTGTGTGTGTGTGTGTGCGCGTGTGTGCGTGCGTGCGTGCGTGCGTGCGTGTGTGTGTGTGTGTGTGTGTGTGTGTGTGTGTTTTGGGCAAAAACAGCTGATTCTCTTTAAACGTTACTGCTTTCCTTCCTCAAAACATACATGTGAGTTTTCCCTTGGAGCTGTTAACACTTCCCAATAGAAACCCGTCCAGCATCCCAGCATCCCAGGGTGACATATGGGAGTTACAAATATGAGCGAATGGAGGACAATTAGACTGTCAGCTGTGAAGACTGTTCACAGCCTATTTCCCTTCAGTAAATATGAAAACGCCAAAATCCTTTATAGTAAAGGAGAGAAAAAGACTTCTCAAACCAGCTTCTACAACCAAGCCCCATTAGAAAACAGTCATCTCAAGAAATCTGGACTGTGTTACCATGAACAAATCACCCCATATACTATCTATAGTGTAGGTATTTCAAAGAACAAATTCCACATTTTCTTTTACAGAGTCTCACTGTTCTATAGATGAGTCTTTTTCACAAGTAGCAAGGTATTTTTAACATCAGTTAAAACTAATTTGACTCAAAATAAACTTACACACACACACACACACACACACACACAAAGAAAGCAGGTGATATGAAGTTCATATAAACTTATTTTGTTATTTTGACAAGTAGATCTCATAAATTAGAATGTTAATATCTGTATTATCATGAGTACAGGGTCACCTTTATCACTTTACTCATTGTTATATGTACTAATGTTAACTAAATTAAACTACACTGGTCACAAAAATACTCTTATCAGCCTAGTTTTCAGAAAATTAAAACCTAAGTGACTTATGTACACACATGTTTAGTATAATACACTAATACTCTAATTGTGACAGTCAAATTATCATCACAATATTGTGTAGCATCTATAGGCAATACAAAAAACTATATCCTAATGATATTAGAGGGTGTCTACCTTTAATCCATTTACTGCTGCTAGCAGTAGGTAACCCTTGAAATCCAGACAATGTTTCTCTTATAATATCCAGCCAGAGGACAAGTGTATCTCTTTAGAAGCAAGGCCTGGCAAGCTCCATACTGAGAAGAATTAGTAGTGGAAAACCTAACATTTTTGTTCATCCACGTGATCAGGATTTCAGGCAGCTGTATATGGTGTCCAGCTCATACTAGACAAATCAGCCCTTATCAGAGTATAACAGGATGGAGCTTGTGGGGAAGTGACCCATGTATATCTTAGACAGCAGCTAAAAATATTCCTCATTGGATGCTCATGATCGGCTGAGTAGGAACAAATTGATTACTTCCAGACTTCAAAGGGAAACTAAAGTTGATTTTAAGTACAATGACCTAGGAATCCTTTCATTGGGTGCAGGTTAAACATGGTCTAAATTATTGAAACTAAAACAGTGTGAAACAGTAGATCATACTCAAGGTGATTTACATCACAGAAAACTTGAACGAGTGTTCTGTAGGAAGTATATTAATAAAATCTGAATAGGAGTAGAGAGACTCGGGTTACTAAGAAAGACAGCCCAGACTGTGAACCTGTGTGATGAGGTACAACAGCAGGAAGGATTGGTGCTTATAAAAGATAGTTGGAAGGACAAACAGTTGAACTGGACAGTGTAGAAAGGCTTATAAACTCATATTTCCCCATGCTCTACCAAGAAATGAGAATAGTCACATTCCTACTAAGTATAATGTAAATTCATTATGCATGTAGCTCTCTATCTATATTTTTAATAACAAGCACATAGGGCCAATGCTTTACCTTGAAAAAGTAAAGAAGAGTTTTGCTTATGGTACTAATTCCCTCTTGTTGTGGAAAGTAACTATCACAGAACATCGAAGTTTAATGGTACCCTTTTCCTGTCCATCACTTTTGAAATAACAGGTGGGTGGGACTATTTTATATCACTTGCCATCAGGAATGTACATCAGAGTATCATGAGTCTGGAAGAGACTTCACAGCTTCACTAATGAGATGCTTAACCATCTCAGAAAAGAGTGCTTTCACTCTTAGAATCCTAGATGTGTATCAAGCTATCCCATGACATGATAACGGTCTCATGTTGCTTGAGAGTTAATATAATATCATTATTGGTGTAGATTACAGAAATAATAATTACTGACTTCTAAGATTTTTTAGCAGTTATTATTATACCTTATATATAATAACCACACAAACAGGTATGTAAACACTTTTTACCGAGAGAAATTAAGCCCCTTCCATAATTTTTCACAGGTCTAAATATTCCATTCTGTGCTTTACTAAGCCTAATATGATAAATTGAAACAGAAATAAAAGGCATAGAGGCTACATTTTAGAAATATAGCCTACACTGTAGATGAAATGCAATGTAGTATAGGACAATTAATACATAAGAAAACCCTGAAGGAATCAGCACTTTCTTGCCAGTGAGTCCTCTGGAGAGAAGAGGAAGAGCAGGATTGACACCCTCTGCATGTTCCTCCTGATCTCCATGCTGAGAAGTTTCAGCCAATGGGATAAATGCTAATGAGAACTCACCTGCTGGGAATTAGATTAAGGTGGTTAGTGTTTTACCCAGAGGTGACTTCTGAGACTTTTATGAGAGGAAGGTCCTACTCGTGAGATTTCAGAAAGTAATCTAACAAAAATACAATCAAAGAAAGCTGTATTGGAGTAGTTCAGAAGTCAGCTAAACATGCAAACAATGATTCCTTGCATTTGGCTTAGGTTATGTGCTCAGGGTGTTTACAGCCCCCACTGTGAGATGGTACAATTTGTTTGAAACTTGTCTAAAAAATTGCTGCTCAAATGTTTGAATGGATTCCCCTCTTTAAAACTCTCTATTGCAGGCAAAGACCATATTCACACTCACTGCCCTTCACCTCTGAAGGAGACATTACTAGCACCTCTGAATTTGAATAGAGATGTTAGATCAAAGGATGAGACAATATTAATGTAATTTGACCAGTTTGGTCACTTAAAATTATTTTTTATTTTAAAAGTGTTTGAACATTTTAAAACACATTTATTCTCTCTTTTTGAGTTAAGTAGATAGCTTAACTATATTTTGTACTTTCGTTCTTAAGGCTACTTTCAAAGGGGCCTGAGACAGAACTCAAGAAAGGCTGGGTTTTGATTCTACTTTTCCTTGTATTCTTCTCCATGTCATTTAATTTTATTTTTCTGAATATACATACTCAAAAGTAGCTCTCTCATTCCATTTCCTTCAGGATGACAGACTACATTACCTCAAAATCATCTTTTCAAAATTACTTAGGTGCTCAAGATACACTGTTATTTTAAATGCTTTTAAGGGCAGAAGCAAACCCTTGACTAAGAAATTCCCAGAACAGACCAGCAAAGTTATGCTGATGCTTTCTGTGGTTGCCCTGGGGTGGAGAATGGTACATGTTGAGGGTTATACATTATTGTAACTTAGGAGCAGTGAAACAGATAAGGGGCAGGACACAGAAATAGTAAATTGCTGTATCATCTAATGAGGTTATAGCTCTGAGTGCTTCGGGAATTCCAGCTTCCCTTTCAGGGAGCTGACAGCATAGCAGATCACCTAGAGTTGGGAAAATGAGCCTCTCCAAAGAAATGCATCGATAGGCCTGTACTCAAACTAGTTTTACTTTCAAATGTATGGTTACTTTGGGAGTCCAAATGCATAAAAGCCGGGGAAATAATATAACCAATGGTACTACCTAAACAACAACAACAAAAAAAGGTAAAAATCACTAAAGGGGATACCTAAAGTGAAAACAAAGGACTTCCACAATGCATTGCACCAACAAAAGCTGCAAATTTCTATGAAGAATATTATAGGTGTTGTTAACATTATATTGAGTCTGTAAATTGCTTTTGGTAGGATGATCATTTTCACAATAGTAATTCTGCCAATGCATGAGCATGGGAGGTCTTTCCATCTTTGTGTCTTCCTCGTCTCTTTTTGCAGAGATTAAAAGTTTTTATGGTATAGATCTTTCACCTTCTTGGTTACACTTAACTTCTAGCTATGTTTTTGTTTTTTCTTCAGCTATTGTAAATGGAAGTGTTCCTGAGATCTCTTTTTTTGTTATTGGTATATAAGTTGATTTTGTATCCTGCCACTGCTAAAAGAGTTGATCATTTCTAGAACATTTCTGTTGGCATTTTTGAGGATTGAATTTTGCATAGTATGAATAATACCGTGTCTGCAAATAGATATAATACGACTTTTTCTTCTCCTATTTGTGTCCCTTAATTTCCTTCTGTTGTATTACCTTTTTAGAGCTTCAAGTACTTTATTGAAAAGGAGTTGGGTAGTGAACATCCTTGTCCCCCTCCTGCTTTTAATAGTATTCTTTCAAGTTTTTCTTCATTTTAGGGTGATGTTTCTTTTGTTTTTGTCATATGTATCCTTTATTATGATGAGGTATGTTTCCTCTCTCCTAGGGCTTTTGTCATGAAAGCATGTTGGATTTTTGTCAAAGTCCTTTTCTGTATTCATTTAAATGTTTATGTGATTTTTATCTTTAAATCCATTTTATTCTTCATAACAATATCAACTTATGAATGTCAAACCATCCCAGTATCTACTAGGTAAAGCCAACTTTATATGATATGTTTTTATCTTTATATGTCTGCTGGGATTCAGTTTATAAGTATTTTATTGAGAACATTTGCATCTATGCTCATCAGGGATATTGGCCTGTGATTTCCTTTGTTGTCCTTGTGCATTTACATGGCTTTGGCATTAAAATAATATGGGCTTCATAGAAGGAGATTGAAAGTGATTCTCGTCTTTCTACTGTTTGAATAATTTGAAAAGTATTGGTTGGTTGGGAGTCTGGATTATTGATAACATATACTTCTACTACTACAAAATACATAGACTAATAGATTGCATATTATATTTAACTAAGTAGTTAGTGATGCCATATTTGTTTAGAAAGCACAGCTGAAAATTTTTCTTAGTAATAAAATATTATGAGTAGAAGAGTGAATAACTGGATCAATTAAATGATATTTGATTTTAAAAAATGATCTTTAATAATCATAACTTCCCAGAATTTTCTACAGAATCTCAAGACAAGATTGTATTTACAAACATAAGACTCAAGAGAATTTAGTTACTACTAGTTGTTGCCAAACTAATATAGTTCAATGGTGCATCCAAGTGATTAATATTTTTAAAATTGAAGTAATGAAAGACTAAAGTATCATGAACATCTCTTACCTGTTTCTCTCTCTCATTTCCTTTTTCTTCCTCCAATTTACTGATATAAAATATAAATGCCAGTGATCCAAAAGTTATTTTCCCGAAGAGTTAAAAAATAATTACTTATAGATTTGTTTCTTGAACAAAGCTTCACATGATATGCTAACAAAATATATGGACAGTACTAAGATAAAAAGATAATTCACTAAGATAAAGTGATAATTTTATGATATGTTAAGAAGCTAGAAAAATAAAATATGTCCAACATTTCAAGTTTATTGCAGTGTTTATAATTATCTAAATTTAAAACCCAAATGCTCACTATAAAAATAATAGTAATAAAATTTACAATATTGATCATATTAACTAAGGTCCTATGATAATTATTTGCTTGTGGAAGAGTATATGCTTATTCAGAGAAGAAGCAGGTGGAATCAAGAGCTTGACAGTGAACTCATTCTGTGTCAATTCTCTCAAGCTTTATTCTCCTACACATGCATGCAATCTATTTGGCATTTCATCTGCTCAGTGGATTAGAGTACAACTGTTCAGTTACATCAAAGGTTGATATGTTGAAGAGAGAATATTTTATAAACAGCCTTGATCCTTGTCATCAGAAATCTTAAATCCTGTAGTATTGCATTTGCAGCTTTTTTCTACTTGAAGTTCAGAACTGACCTGAGGCAGACACAGGAAATTGCTGTGGACATGCCAGTTTAAGGCTATCCACTTCAGCTCTGAGTATGCTACACTGCAGTTTATCCTTCAGAAAGATGTCCATATTAGTTAATTTTTTTATTGTTGTGATAAAATTACTCTTACAAAAACAACTAAAGAGGGAAAGGATTTATTCTACCTTGCAGTTGGAGGGACGGTCCAACGTGGTTAGGGAGGCATGGCAATTGAAGCCTGAGCTTGCTTAACACCTCGTATCCAGTCAGGAAGTATAGTGCAGTGAAAGCTGATGTGCAATTTACCTTCCATCTTTTGTTCGGTACAGAACCCTCGCCCATGAATGGTAACACCCAGAGTTAAGGTGTGTCTTCACAGGTCAACCTAGTCTAAATAATCCCCACAGAGAATCTAAATTATCCACATAATAACTCACAAACATATCCAAGGAGTCCTCTCCAAGGTGATTCTGAATCTTGTCAAGTTGATAATAATTTTAACCACTACCAGGACTTATATATCAAGTAAATAATTGGTCTCCAAAGCTTATACCCTCAATGTGTAGTTCAAGAACCACCTGAATACTTTAAGAAAATACAAATCCCTGATGTTACCCAGTGAGGTTGTAGTTCTAAAGGTCAGAAAAGGCCACAATTTTTTGTGTCTTGGATGATGGCAACCATAATAGTGAATCGCCTCTTGAAGCCTAGTTGCTGAGCATTGGGAGAGCCTGAGATTGTGGGGGTCTGAGTCCCAAAGCCGAAACATTTTTTTATGGTTTTCTAATTAAAGAAGACAATGAGTGAACTCCTCCAAATACAAGCCACTCAGGATTTACTAACGGAGTTGGATAAGCCTGGCATGTGAAGGGCCCTAAACCTGAAACTTCTTATAGGTTTCTCAACTAATCTTTCCTTAATTCTAACACTGCTATTGGCTTTTGTATGTGGACAAAGAGAAGCACCACTTTAAGATGAGAAACAGGAGGTCAAGTATATATGTCCAGAAAAGCCTTGATTCCATGCTTCTTACAATAATTCCCCAGAGAAAAGGGGAATGAAAAGAAGTCACTACTTGTCTTCAGAGGTAAAGTTGTCTTATCTACACTCACAGAGTTCTGTGTTAGGTCACTTGGGTGTACTTCTGTAAAAACCTGTTATATCTTTCTAGGAAATTTGGGGAAAACAACACAGTTTCATTGTGCATTAGCTCTATTAACTGAGATGAAAAAAATTCATAACAGTTAGTACAGGACCTTTCATTAAAAAGAGAAAGATAGAGTATAAAATTTCTGCTATTATGCCTGGATCAAGTGCCTGTGCTTTGTATTCTTTTTGTAACCCTTAAGCACTTATTTCGTGGAATCTGTTGTAGATGACTGATAGCTCCAGAAGGAATTCTGAAACTAGCACTCAGGGATGTGCAGTGGAGAATGAATAGCATTTTTTTCAGAGGCACACTCCTGCTACGTAAGGATGTAAAAGAAATGGTTTGTGGCTGGCACTAGCTGTTCACCGCCTTGCTAATGATTAGTCAAGAGGGAGTAGGTACTCTCTGCAGTGTTAACTGAGGAGTACAAACTACACTGTGGAACTCATTAATATTTATTCCTTCTAAAAGCAATGGGCAATAAAAAGGGAAATAAACTGGGAAGAATAGCAATGGGGAAAGGAAGCCATGACAACAGATTCGTCTTGGAAGGGTTTCACCATTTATTGCACATACACACACACACACACACACACACACACACACACACACACACACACACAATTCTATTCAAAATGCAAGGATCCATATTATTTTATTATTAGCCTGAAACCTAGTATAATGCTAGTATTACATGAAGTCATCTTTAAAACATATGTATCAACATAGTACATTGTATACATGTATGACATTGTTAGTTCATTAATTAAAAATTAAATTTTGAAGACAATGCATTAATTTTAAGTATAAACATACTTACATAGTGATATGCATTTGGTGTACTTCTTATTTTATATTTTCTGGATTCAACAAAGCTGCATAGCCTTAGTGTAAGAGTTCATTTTGTTTATACCCACAAGAAAGAACATAAGCTCTCTTGAAGCTAAGGTTCCAACAACAGAGACAGATGATATCTACTGTCCCTTCATCTATTGAAATGCCTTCAGCCATTGTCCTGACTTTTCAACTGTCTCTTTCCATTTTAAGTAACTATATGATCTTCAATCATTTTCCTTTACTCAAAGCCCATAACCTTCTTATGGTTCTGCAAAAATTATTATTTCACTATATATGATTATAGTCTTTTACAATTACTTCATGAATATTAATTTCAACTTCTTAAGATGTTAAGGTTCCAAGAGAGGGCATACTGCTTTCTCTCCATTATAGTTCTTTATTATAACACATCCTTCTCCATAAATGTCTGTGTGCATTTGATATTCTGTCATTTGAAAATAGATTTAAGAAAGGTAAAGAGCTCTCTTCAGTTGGAGGATGTGGGTTTGCTGGATGTCTAATTTACAGTGCATCATCTTGAATCATTCTATTTGACTCACCATCTACCCCTTTCTTTCTTTGTTTCTATTTCCTCTGAAAAGACTTAGTGTTACATGTGAGGTCTTCCATCAGAACTTGTTTTTATTACATGGAAAATAAATGTTATTTTTGTATATGTTTGCTTTACTGGTTAAACGAGAAAAGGGGAGGAATTTTAAAAATAAGAGTTTTGGTTGAAATCTTTTGCATGCAATAAAACAGTAATTGTATGTTGTCCTTTAGAAAGCCAGTGGAAGATGAATTATGCAGAGAGCCTCTTTATAATATGTTGTAAATATGTTGACATATGCTTACATTATATATGAAATTACCCCTTCTCGGGGAAAGCATATACTTTTTCCAAAGCTTTCACATTATTATTCTAGAGCAAAAAAAATTATGCCTAATTTTACTTTTGTAGTTGTTGAAGACAGAATAATTGCAGTTTTCCTTCCTTTGTGAGTCACCGTTTGAGAAGTCTAAGGAACACAGCATTGCCAAAAGTTTACAAAAGAAGTGTTTGGAATTGGATTGTTTGTTCTGAAAAGAATATTTTTCACCATTGACTGCACCTTCCATCACACAGGATCCCTGGGGAATCTAAAATCTATATGTCTAGGGAACATTACGCCTGTAAACCTTAACTCTTGTTAACATAATAGTAATAGTGAAGAGAAAGGGGAAATATTTGGAAAAGCTTTGGAAACATTGTTTTACATGTTTCTGCCATGTCTGTTACAATACAATGACTTGAATCCATTAATTTCTAACTCCTTCACATATACCAAATGTACTTTGAAAATAAAAGCTCATTTTCAATATGAAAGATCATGGTTTCTTACTGGACTTTTAAAAAACTATAAGAAAGAAAACAAATTTCACTAATTTACTGTGGTAGACAGTGTTTTCCATAATTGTATGACTAGGTTGTTAACTAGAAAATAATTTTCCCCAACACTCTGAAATAAGTAAAGACAAAACCCAGACTCAAAGCCAGCTTTTTCATAAGTACAACCACTACTCAAAAATATTTCCCTGTCCTGTGAATCTGCTCCCTTGTAAATGTACAGTCTAAAGCAGATGTTTATTACTTTCTCAAAAGGCACTATTATAGGCTTAGAGCTAGAACTGTGGCATAGTTCAAGAAATTTACAAAATCATGTGGCACACATTTGAATTTTTTTCTTTATTATGCTCACTATTAGTTAGATATCCTGTCTCCTGACATTTCTCCTTTGCCTCACACTACTAATGCATCAATCCTTAAAATCATTTCATATCCCTATATTGTGTCTATTTCCACATAACACAGTGGAGCACAATAGGCATTGCAAAGCACGCCATCAAGTGAAGATTTCTTTTTGTCTGTGCATAAATGCTGCCTGATGAATTCAACTCACTCATAAGCCATAAACATGAGTTATTTTCCCATGAAGAGTATCTACTTATGGAGAATCTACATGTTTTTATAGAACACTATTATTGTGCTATCTGTAGCATATTGCTCATAGGGAAACAAGAACCACAATTCATAACTAGTAAATGGGGGCTCGATTCTGCAATTCTAGCATGGAAAGTAGTTCACACCAGGCGATGTAGTAAAATACAGTAAGGTAACTTTTTCCTTTAATCACATGAAATTACTGTAACTGATAGCTCTTAAAATTAAACCAGCAGTTTTATAAGTTCCGACATGCTGGTTCAAATAACCACAACAAGAGTCAAGATTCCATAGTGGTATTATGAACTCTTTAATTGAATTGGCACTTAAAAATTCTTTAAATCACTTCCTTTAGTTCTTTGTGTAGGATTGGACTTTTTCCCCACCCAATTTGATATGTTCGTTGGTGCCATCCTTGATCAGCTCATGTTTGGACAGTCATGTTGGTAGACTTTATGGGTGTACCTTCTGACATTACTAGGGGACACAGTCTTATAACAAACTCCCTGATCCTTTGGCTCTTACAATCTTTCTGCTCACTATTCTGTAACATTCACTTAGTCTTAGGTGCAGGAGAGTGTTTTGTAGATGCGTTCATTGGGACTTGGCTCCACCACTCTGCTTTTTGATTGGTTGTGGTTTCCTGAGTAAAGGCTGGGAGCATGAGAGGTGGTCCTCTCAGGGAAGAGCACACCAATTTGTTGTTCAGTGAGAAATATTCAGCCCTGAAAACTTCATACAAGTAACATTACACAGACTCAACAGGTTACATTTAGGGTTATGTGTGTATACGAATACTCTATGCATGCAGAAGCCATTAATGAAAAAAAGAGACTATGAACTTGATATGGGAAGTTTTGGAGGGAGGAAATGGGAAGAAATGGAAGGAAGATATAATCTCAGAAATAAACAGAGAAAAATATAAAGCTAGAAAATGAAAAACTAGTACCTTTAATTTTGCCCATTTTCCCTTTATTTTTGTTATAAGAAGCAGTTTTCAGGGTTGGAGATTTGGATCAGTGATTAAGACAGCTTATTGCTCTTCCTAGGCACCTGGATTTAGTCCCCAGTACCTACAACAGGCGACTCACAACAACCTTTAACTACAGGTCCATGGGATCTGACTGATGCCCTCTTCTGGCCTGGAAAGGCACTGTACCATATGCTGCGTAAAAATCCACTAGGGTGTGTGTGTGCACGCGCACGCATATGCACACAAATAAATAGTAAGAAAAGAAGCAGTCTTTTATGCTATTTTGTTTTATAACAAATTTTGTATGAAATGACAAAACACATTTCTGGTTATTTTGGACATTGATACAATAGATATTGCAATGACTAGAAAGATTCTTTTTGAACCAATTTCTATAGCATTGCTACCACATTAATATGAAAGCATAGTGCAGTGAGAAAAAATAAGTGGGCTTAACATAATATGGCATAGATGCATAGGTCTCCAGTAAGGAAAACAGCCCATGAATGAAATTAGAGGACTAGTATTCTCCAATGAAAGTTGTAAGACTTACAAAGGAAGGAGCTTGCAGCCAGGTGGTGGTGACGGCAGCGGTGCACACCTTTAATCCCAGCACTTGGGAGGCATAGGCAGGTGGATCTCTATGAGTTCAAGGCCAGCCTGGTCTACAAAGCAAGTTCCAGGAAAGGTGCAAGCTACACAGAGAAACCCTGTCTCAAAAAAAAAAAAAATGAGCTTGCATAAAATTCTATCTCTCTTCTATAGGTGCATCATTCCAGAGACAGATAAAAAGTTTACCTAGTCAGATGTGTATGAGGTGGTAATCCAACATGCTTACAGTGCTCTCTTCATAAAGGACAACTAGCAAATTTTCTTTATGATCCCCAAAACAGAAACTTGTACTTTTCCTATGAAAATAGTTCCTGTTGTCTCACAGGCACAGTGAACTTCACAGTTATTGTAATAGTTCCTTTTCTACTCACTGTTGTAAGTATAGAACTAGAACTTGTGATCTACAAGCATTGGTTCAGGAGTCAGACTCAAAGTTAACGAAGTTACATAAATATTTGTTTGGTGATCATCTTACTTTGAAGACCATATGAGAATGCTAACATGACTCTTCCAAGAAATGACATTATTGTTGATTTTGGGTACGCCTGGTACTTGTTTTATAGTTTTGCTGTGGCTGATAACAAACAGAATAGATTTAAGGACCTTCAATTTTCTTTGAAGTAATAGTGACAGGGAGAAGGGAGATAAGAAGGATGGTAAATGCTTACAGAATGTAAAAAGTCTTCTAAGTGGTTTACAATTATTTGCTGATAGACCCTAAGTCTATGAAGTAAGTACCACTATTGTTATGGAATATTGAGGTATAGAGGTGACTAAGTTATATCCATGATTATCAGTCAAGTAAGTCTGAACCTACACCTCTAACTGCAGTGCTGTGGATGGAGCATCACTAAGAGCAAACCAGTTTGAAGATGAAAAAAAACATGCTTCCTCTCCAGATACTACTTTTAGAATGTTTGTGTTTTAAAAAAAAAAATCTAATTTAGTCTCAAAGCCAATGATCTATTAAAGTGACCCTTCTGATAGTACCCACATTTTAATTCATGTGAGCATCCTCTCACGTCTTCATCTGCTGTTTACCGAGTGCTCTGTGCATTATGGGCATTACTCTGAAAGTTGAAAACAGAGATTTTTAACAACACAAACAAAATTCTCTCTGTCACCAAATGATTTTAATTGAAGGAACTATATTATAAACAAATAAACAAGAAAATATCATATAACCATGTGCATTGTGCAGGGGATTAAAATACAGCTACTAAGTATTCAGTTAATATTTATTGAAGAAAGAAAAATGCACTCAGTAATGAAGTCAGAGTATCAATAAATATGATTATCAGCTAATCTGGACCCTACCACAATGTCTTTCAGTAGAAGCTAGAGACAGAAGACCTAAACCATGCATATTATTATTATAACATAACACCTAGCAAGGAAATATTCAAAGTCATCAGCAAAACAAACATTTTTGGCTTCTGTTTCATTCCGAAGTAATATAACTGGTAATATCCCAAGAAAAACAACTCTGAAATTTGACAAAATATGTAAATTAGCTATTTCATACATTAAAAAAAAATAAGCAGCCAAGATTGTGCACATTATGACCAGAGCTTTACAATTTCATCTGTGTTTCCCTGGAAGTTCTTTTCTCTCACAGAGAAGGGAAGATAAGTGTTGTGTCAGGATCAGTTAGGCAAAGAAGTTAAATATTTACATTCCATGGTGCTAAAGTGGCTAGAGATCTCAGGACAGGACACGGAAAGGGGGGATCTGCCTTGTAGGCTAAGAAGCAGAGTCCGGTTGTCTCTATATTATTACACTCCATAGGTCCTTGGCCAGAGTGTGGCTGTGTATGTTCATGAAGTAATCTTTGAGGCACAGTGATGACGTTTGGCTGCAAAGCTGAGAAGTAAGATACAGTCCAGCACTGACAATATCAGAGTTTGAGCTTAGAAAAGGTAAACAATACTTGTTGAGTAGCTCAGGTTAAAAGTAAGGGCCATATTGTCTCAGTTAAGTTCAAAATTGAAAAAGACTAGGCCTAATGCCAATAACCTCATCCTTGACAGAATCACCAGGATCTTTAGGTGCCAAATAAAGAATACATTATAAAAGATAGTTATGTCTCCCAGACTTTTTATCATGTATTGTTCATAAAGTAGAGTAAATGTTGCTATCTATGAATAGAAATATGACAAGATACCCTCCATCAAAAAAACATAATACTGGAAACAAACACTTAAATGGGCCAGATACTAGAATCAGGAGACAAGGACTGTAAAAGAACATTGGCTTGAAGTCTTAATTGAAAAAGACTCCTCAGCTATTGGTTCATAGTTCATGTGTTTCCACCAGTTTGGCTATTTGTCCCTGTGCTTTTTCCAATCATGGTCTCAACATCTCTCGCACATACTATCCCTCCTCTCTCTTGCCGATTGGACTCCCAAAGCTCCACCTGGGGCCTGGCTGTGGATCTCTGCATCTGCTTCCATCAGTCATTGGATGAGAGTTCTAGCACGACAGGGTGTTTGACCATCCTATCACCAGAGTAGGTCAGTTCGGGCTTTCTCTCAACCATCGCCAGTAGTCTATTGTGGAGGTATCTTTGTGGGTTTCTGGGGACCTCTCTAGCACTTTGCTTCTTCCTATTCCCATGGGGTCTTCATTTATCATGGTCTCTCTTTCCTTCTTCTCCCTCTCTGTTCTTGATCCAGCTGGGATCTCCCGCTCCCCTAAGCTCTCTTTCCCCCACCCTTGCCTTTATTAACCCCCCTCATGTCCAGTTTGCTCATGTAGATCTCATCCATTTCTCTGTTGTTGGGTGATCCCTGTGTCTTTCTTAGGGTTCTCTTTACTAGGTAGCCTCTCTGGAGTTGTTTGGAGCCTAGGGCCTATGCTGGGACACTTTGCTCAGCCTAGGAGAAGGGAGGAGGGGACTGGACCTGCCTGGACTGAATCTACCAGGCTGAGCTGAATCCCCAGTGCAGTCCTTGCCCTGGAGGAGGTGGGAATGGGGGGTGGATTGGGGGGAGAGCGGGGGGGTGGGGGGGTGGGGCAGGAGGAGGGAGGACAGGGGAATCCACAACTGATATGTAAAATTAAATTAATTATTTAAAAAAAAAAAGAAAAGAAAAAGACTGAGAGAATGGACACACAGGGGTATGAGGAGCTAAGCAGCCATTTAGAAATTTAGAAATAAATGATGCTTCAACTCTGCAATAAACAAACTCATAGAGTGGGCTTATCAATTGGAGATTGAAAAACAAGTCTAAATCTAAGTGGTGTGAAAGAAAATAGAAATTACTGTTTGAATAGATGAAAGGATGAAAGGATTATCGTTCCTGAAGACAATGAAATAGAACGATCAGATCTAAAGAAAAGAAAGAAAGAATACTAAGGGTGATAAGCAAAGAGACAGTCAGTGACTGGTATAAAGATGTGTAATATGTGGGGTAATGATATTATAGAGGGAGACGGGTCTGACAGAGAACGTACGGAATAGATAGCACTCACAATTTTATAAAATTTGTTGAAAAAATCAGCTTACAGATCTATGAAACTCAGTATGTCTCAAGAAGGAGGCACACAAAAGCAACAATGATGGGGGTATATTGGGCTTTAATTGTGGCAGACTAGCAACAACAACAAAAAAAAGAAAAACATCAAGTGCAATTCATACACATGAATGGAGGTAACAAATGAGGGCTGAAATCTTGTCATGGAAAATAGAAATGTTGAAACAATGGAACATCTGCTGAAAAAATTCAGAATTCTCTATAAGTGAAAATATTCTTTATTACGGATTATGGCAAGCTGACTTCTTGAAAGAAATGACAGCTAAAAGCAGTTGTTATGAAGCACTTAGGAGTACACAGAGTGAAAATAGAATGTGTGAGTCAGGTGACTTTGGATGATTTATTACATTTCTCTGTGAACAAATTGGTGAAATTTTAAATGAAAGAATGCATGTAGTGCAGTGGGAATCGTGTCAGACAGACGCCACGTTGTCATTTAATATGATCTGAAATAGCTAAAGCCAATGGTTTAGAGCAGATTATCCTTCAGCAAGAACACTAGATGTTATTCAGAAGTAACTCTGCTGGGTGAAAGGCATGCCCACTGTGAGAGCTGAGGCCACAGAACTAGGTAAGAATGCAGGGTGAAAGTTCTCTATCCTTCCTCAGATTACGCTAATTTCTTATGGATCTATAACCTCCCCCATCTCCACTGCTCCAGAGAGCTTCAACCACTGGAACTAAATCATATTGTCTTGAAGGGAAACTCACTTCACTTTTCATGTTACTAGCTCCTCGAATTTGTTTGACGCCAGGTGGTCAAACCTAGCTCCTGACAAATTAACGTGGCTTCCCATCTGCAGTGCAGCTGAGACCATTGTAGAACAATTCCCTGCCCAGAGAAACAAGCTGAGGAAAACCATGCCCAAGAGGGTCCTATGAGGATTCCAAGAATGGACTCAGAAATGATATCAAAATAAGAATTAGCTAAATGCTTTTGATACCAGACCTCTAGCTGTGGATATTCCTCTCAATACTTTCTCAGATGTTCTTTTCACATTTTATACTACCCGATGCCCCAGTAAGGCAAAATCAGAGGCTCAAATCACCACAGTCTATTCTGCCTATAGACCTTGTAAGTTATACTGACATCCTTTTCTCCACAGCCAGTAGTTCTTAAAATGCCAAGTGAGATGGATATTTAAACATGGAGCTGTCATTTTGACTTTGAGTGACATGAGACACTAAAAAGCACAGCCATTCCATTTATTTGTGTGATGTTAGAAAACTCCCAGAATTGCTCTGGGGGATAAATGGGAAGGTCTGAAAGCTAAGGATGAGCACCCTTCTCATAGAAGTTGATATGGATACTCTCATTTTTATTGTCAGAGGAAATGTGATTTTTAAGTACATGGAAACATTGCACTTAAAACAGATGATGATGATGATGATGATGATAACAACAATAAGAGATAAAGACCAGAAATAAAGTTGTTAAATTACAAGTAAAGTTTTAGAGAAAAAATATTGAAGAAATAAGAATGATACTTAAATATCATTACAATAAAGCAGGCCTGGTAATGTGGGAGAACTGCAAGTTGAAAGCCTTCCTGGGTTATAGAGTGAGAATGATCCAAGCCAGGGCAATTTAGAGAGACCCAGTCTCAAAATTTAAAAGTTAAGCAAAGGCTAAAGACACTGAGGGTTGTAGGCTCAATCCCCAATACTAAAGACAATGTGTGTGTAGCTAGTTTTCCTGCCTGGCCCACAGTCAGGACAAATCTCTCTCACCCGCCAGTCCCACAGCCGCTCAGACCCGACCAAGTAAACACAAAGACTTATATTGGTTACAAACTGTATGGCCATGGCAGGCTTCTTGCTAACTGTTCTTACAGCTTAAATTAATCCATTTCTATAAATCTATACCTTGCTACATGGCTCGTGGCTTACCGGCATCTTCACATGCTGTTTATCATCATGGCGGCTGGCAGTGTCTCTCTGACTCAGCCTTCCACTTTCAGCTTTATTCTCCTCCTTGTCTCGCCTATACTTCCTGCCTAGCCACTGGCCAATCAGTGATTTATTTATTGACCAATCAGAGCAACACATTTGCCATACAGAACATCCCACAGCAGGTGTGTGTGTGTGTGTGTGTGTGTGTGTGTGTGTGTGTGTGTGTGTGTGTTGCCATTACAATAAAAATGAAAAAGAAAAACATTGATAAATTAACAGGCACAATTTTAAATGACTGCAGTTCGGCTTGCCATCAACTGAAACATTAACATGAAAGACACAGAGATGTTTAAAAGGGTGAAAATCTTCACAATAAATTGTGAGGAACTTTTGATTAGTTATAACATATACTCTCAACAGAAACTGGATAAGACGTATATAAAATCTACAAGGACATTTAAAAAATAGTAATGACTGGAGAAAGGAAAGAAAATAATAGAACAGCTCTAGAATAAGCTGGGTTCAGAATATATGCAATCGGTGTGACAAAGGGATCCAAACAGATCAGTGGTTAGTAATCTACTCTTTTATTTAAATCACTTGAATAGCCCTTAAGAATCCTGGTATTCAGGCTTTATTACAAACCATTATCCTACACAGTATGTCTAAGAGAGGGATTTGAGCATCAGTAATTCTAAAACATCTCCAGCTGATTCCAATGTACAGCAAGACTAAGTAAGAATCACTATAGTACAATAAATGCCACTCCATTATTCAAAGAACAATGCAATTTCTTCCTGGAGTATTGTGACTCACGGGCCCCAAAGAATTATTAGCCTTTATACAGCAAGTTAGGACTGGAGACACCTAAAAACCAACACAACTAGAGCTAGTCTTTAGGGGCAAACAGGAACAACTGCCTTAGGAAACCTTCTTTCCCCTCCCTCCCTTTTCCCAGTAGCCCATTTGTATCCTTCTGCCTGAAATGAGACTTTACCAGCCCACAAAGATGGTGGTAGGTGTTATTTTCCACAAAGATTTTCTGGCAGGCTTTGAGATGTGCCATGACAGGTGGTTTAGGATCTCCAGCATCATTCCTCTAAGCAGTTGTATTAGAGTGAATATACTATATATCCAGAGAGCAAAGAACTTAGTTTATATGCTGTGGTAAGTAAAAACCGGGCTTAGGAATCAGAAAAAAATATCTATGAATCTTTGACCAGTAGAAAGAAATAAAAACCCCTTAGGAAATTTTCTTTGGTTTCTTGTAGCCAATGGCAATGATAAACAATTCTTCACTGGTGTGCGCACGGCTGCTCTGCAGTATGTGTGGTATTTTGTGATAGGTAAGATGTATTCATACAGAGCTTTATGGCATCCTGTGGTTCAATTTAGCTGCAATTCTCAAACTGCTTTGAAAGAATTGTCTGAGTGTTACTGCATGGGGATCATCTGAAGTGCACTTCCAAAGTCCCCATTCCTAGATTATCCCTGAGTTTTCAGTTAAAAGGAATGAATCTGTTTTTGGAATATGATTCCTAGGAGTCCACTTCTTTCCTTACTTCTACCACTTAACAATTGCCTCATGCACTGAAAATTGAAAAAACTACTGTTCCAAACGTCAGCATGGATCATGAGAATCATGACTATGCCTCGTGATTTTCTCACATTTCAAAAAGTTACGAATACATGATGACCGTGTCTCGGTGGCACTTGGTGTTTACTTTTAAGAAATTCATACTAGAGTTGAAATGATTGCAGTGCTTTGCTGCAATTCTTTGAAGGAGACTCTGCACGGATTTGACCAATCACGAGTGGAGTTAAGTATTATCGCCCCTCCTGCGACAGCTGAACAAAGGAGGAATGTAGAGGAAGGGAAATTTCTGTTGTTTAAATGTGAAGTTAATATTTGAATCCAACCTACTAGTTCAGATGGCAGCTGCTGGAGGGGTGGATGAAATGAAGATAAAGCAAAGCCAGACAGGAAGTGAGGGGAATGGCTGTATTAAGTGTGGAATAGAGCAGAGTCCACTGACATACTGAAAGGAGGTGTGAGACGTAGACTCACTCCAGTCCAAGGGGTCAGGAACAGACAGACACAAGCCACAGTGTCGGTCAATCTACATTTGACATGTTAGGGCATAAATCTTTAGAACCATTCTGGTCTCCTCTTTCTTCATCACAATTGCTCAGGAAATCCCCCGGTCTCTGTTTTCTGTCTTTGTTCTGTGCCACTAGCAGCCTTGGGTCTAAGCCACTGGTCCCATGTTGTATTATTGAAAAGACTCCTCACAAATATACCTGTATCTCTGGCCTCCACAGCTGATACTCTACCCTCCAACAGAGCATCAGTTAAATATAGTAAGATGTCAGGTTGCTTCTTAAATCACGTCGTCTGTGGAAATGTGTTCTAGTAGCCCTAGCAGACTGAAATACACCATCATTTGAGTAACTGCAGTTGAGGTAGATCAGCCAATATGTAGAACTGGTTGCAAATTTTATTTGATTAGATATTCAATTTTTTTCAACACTAACATTTAAGAAGATTGTATTTCTTCAAAATTCTAAATGCTAATGCTCTGTCATATTGTGAGTAATATGCATGTTGTGAGCTGATTATTTTAATTTACAGTATCTATTAACACCTTTCTCTTAGTTAGGGCCATCATTATAAGTGGAAATTTGAGTCAATAGGAAGTGTTGGAAGATTTCAGTAGGAGTTTTTATATGTGCTATTCTACAGTGTGTCCTGTTTAAAAGAGGGAAAAGCAGGAAAAATTGTATTTGCAGGGCAGCAGCAGATGGTGCATCTGTTTAGTAGGATTGGGAGGCCCCAGTCAGGCTGCCGACAGAATGTGTGAGGTTTCAATACTAACAAAGATTGCCATTGCTCTAGAGATGTGTATTTCAACAATCCCATGTTTATAAGCGTTCTCATCTTTTATGAAACAGGGTTAATGAGAGAAAATGTCTACTTTTGTTTCTACAAGTACTTAAACAGATTGCGCAGGTCTGTTTTATGAGTCAGGGCACGAGCACAGTTACTTTCTGTGGCTTTGTATCTGGACTTACTTCTATATTTTCTAACATGACTAATGGAAATAGGAAAAAACACCACACAAGTCCCTGAAGTAAAGGAAAAGGTCACCCAGAGGCTGGACACTTAGAAACGTTTTTATTTTCTCAGAGGATAATGCTACAGTGTTGAAGGAATTGGAAGGACCAAGGTAAAAGCCAACTCCAGTAAGACTGAACAAAGTCTGTGAGAAGTAGGAAAGAACCAGTTTCGAACATTCCAGCTCAGCAGTGAAGGCTGAAGTCAAGAGTACTAACAAGTCCTACACTGATGCTCTTCAGTTCATCTGATAACAAGAGCAGCTGAAATGTGGTCTTGCTCTTCTATCTAAGAGTCCACTGCTTGGAAGTCCTTATCTACCTTTCAAAACACTGCTGATAACTCATCATTGAAGAACACCAAAGGTTAAAACATGACAATTCCCAGGGGTTCAAGTCCACCCTGGACTACATAGTGATTTCTAGGCTAGCTTGTGATGTAGTGTGAGATCTTGTCTCAAAAAATCCTAAACAATAAAATAAAATGAAACAATGTTACATAATAAAAATAAAATAAATACATCTTAAAATAAAACAATGTTAGTGTTGATATGCTGGTCTTTCATCACCCTCAATCTCTTCTCTTCCATAATTGTGACATTAAAGCTAGACTCTGCAGCTGATGAGAACAGGAAAAGAATATTCTTTTTTAAATCAGGCCATATAAATCCTGCACTGGAATATTTTAGAAGAACCTTATGTAAGTTTTTGAAATGGATCTGTGATCTCTTTTGCTTTACAGTAAACCAAGCAAAAGGCAAATTCAAGCATACCATAATTCCTAAGAGAGTGACACGCAAATGAATTGCTAATATTAAGTATTGTAATGGAAAGTAAATGAGAAACATTTACAAACACCTGACTTATGATCTCAACACAATCCAGAAGGTTATCCTAGCAGCCTGAGCACTCTCAAAAAGAAGCAGTTTTTGGTCCGCCATTGATGGCTTGAATGAAAAACAAGGCTAATAGATAAATGGAATTTGTTTCTTGACCCACTCAGCCAGGGTGTGTCTTTTCATTGGAGAACTGATACAATTAATTTTAGAGGT
Source organism: Peromyscus eremicus (assembly GCF_949786415.1). NCBI lineage: Eukaryota > Metazoa > Chordata > Mammalia > Rodentia > Cricetidae > Peromyscus > Peromyscus eremicus. The sequence goes on along the minus strand of NC_081418.1, from coordinate 25,438,351 downwards.
ATTGAAACACGGCTGTTGATTACAGGTATATTTTTGTTGTTGTTGTTGTTGTTGTTGTTGTTCTCAGGAGTACTTTGTGTTTCAGTGATTATAGCTTTATTGCTTTATTTATTGTCTTTCTGCAATCTGTTTACCATGCTTATTCCTCTCTTCAGCCCAGAGTATTGCTGCCCATCTTCTGTTTAGGTTATTTAGTTGTTAGAGTATGCTGGATATAAATGTTTTAAGGCTGTTTGATTCATGGAAAATGTTTCTTATTCCATCAGCTATGTCAGATAATTTTGCTGGATTAGCAGTTGTGCTCTTTTAGGATGTAGAATGTGTTGCTCCAGGCCCTTCTGGCTCTAAATGTTTGCATTGAGAAATCCACTGTTAATTTAATGTAATTTCCTTAATATGGACATGTGATTTTTGTTTCTTTTTTGGCTTTCAATGCTCATTTTTTTTTCTTATTTTTGCAACACAATTCAGTTCTACATATCAGCCACAGATTCCCTTGTTCTCCCCCCCTCCCGCCCCCCTCACCTTCCCCCCAAGCCCAGCCCCCATTCCCTCCTCCTCCAGGGCAAAGCCTCCCCCGCGGACTGAGATCAACATGGTAGACTCAGTCCAGGCAGGTCCAGTCCCCTCCTCCCAGGCCGAGCCAAGCGACCCTGCATAGGCCCCAGGTTTCAAACAGCCAACTCATGCAATGAGCACAGGACCCGGTCCCACTGCCTGGATGCCTCCCAAAAAGATCAAGCCAATCAACTGTCTCACCCATTCAGATGGCCTGATCCAGTTGGGGACCCCTCAGCCATTGGTTCATAGTTCATGTGTTTCCATTCCTTTGGCTATTTGTCCCTGTGCTTTATCCAACCTTGGTCTCAACAATTCTCGCTCATATAAACTCTCCTCTTTCTCGCTAATTGGACACCCAGAGCTCCACCCAGGGCCTAGCCATGGATCTCTGCATCTAGATCCCTCAGTCGTTGGATGGAGTTTCTAGCACGACAATTAGGGTGTTTGGCCATCCCATCACCAGAGTAGGTCAGTTCGGGCTGTCTCTTGACCGTTGCCAGCAGTCTGTTGTGGGGGTATCTTTGTGGATTTCTGTAGGTCTCTCTAGCACTTTGCTTCTTCCTATTCTCATGCGGTCTTCTTTTACCATGGTCTAGAAAAAATCATTCTGAGTGAGGTAACCCAGACTCAGAAAGACAAACAATGGTATGTACTCACTCATAGGAGGATATTAGATGTGGAACAAGGATGACTGGACTCCTACTCACATCACCAGGGAGGCTATCTGGAAAACAGGACCCCAAGAAAGATACGGGGATCACCCAATGACAGAGAAATGGAAGAGATCTACATGAGCAAACTGGACGTGAGTGGGGGTAATGAAGGGCAAGGGTCGAGGGAAAGAGAGCTTGGGGGAGCGGGAGATCCCAGCTGGATCAAGAACAGAGAGGGAGAACAAGGAATAGGCTTTCAATACTCTTATTCTGTATACTTTGAGTTTTAGCTCTGATATTCTGTGGATAATTTCTTTTCTAATGTTGCCCATTTGCTGTTGCGTGTGCTTTTTATGTCTGTATAGGTGTATGGTCTCTAATTTAGGTAAATCTTCTATAATTTTGTTGATGATCTGGTCTATGCCATTGATCTAGGGTTTTTCTTAATTTATTCCTATAAGGAGAAGGCTTGATCTTTCTGCCACATTGCTTCCTGCATACTTTCGTGAGTTTAGGTAGTTTTTGTTTTAATATGTTTTTAACTGAAAAAAATTACACCTGTTTCCTTGTCCCTTTCCTCCTTCCAGTTCCTCCAAGCTAACCTCCCTCAAACCCTGTCTGTCCCCCCATTCTCATTGACACCTTTTTCTTTAACTATTGTTACACACATAGGTACATGTATGCACAAATATATATACATGTACAGTATGTATATATGTATTTATGTATATACATGCATATGAATGCGTGTATGTATGTATTCTGCTGAGTCCATTTTTTGTTAGTGGTGTGTATATAGTTTCAGGGCTGACTATTCTGTACAGGACCACCAAGAAAAAGGATTCACCTTTGGGCGAGGCTAACGCTCCCTCTAGTTAGTTGCCTGTAGTTCTTTGTCTAGGGGTGGGATCTCACAAAAGTTTCCCCTTCCATGTTAACCTGTGCATTGATATTACCGTTGATCTGGCCTTGTGAATATAGTTGTTTCTAGAAAAGACTGTTTAATAGCAGACATCTTGATATTTTGCTACTTAAAATCTTTCTGTCGCGTCTTCTCTGATATTCTCTGTGCCATAGATGCAGCAACTATGATATAGATACATCTATCAGGAGTGGGCTCCCCACTATCTATGATAGTATTCATTTTCTGTAAGAGAGGCTTCTTTGATGAGAAATAGCTACACTTATCTTTGGATACAAGGATATGATTTAAGATGTAGTAAAGAATTATATTAGCCTAGAAAATTGTTAGTAGCAGATTCTTTTCTAAGATCCATGACCCCTCTAGCTCTAGGAAGCTAGTTAGGTTTGCAGCACCAGATATTATTTTTCTCCTGTTTAGTGGGCCTTGAGTAAAGGAGCCATACATAGCACATACACGTCAGCGGTAACCAACGGCTATCCAACTGAACTAAAAGCAGATTTCTGTGTTTGAATTGCTTTCATATTCTTTGTTTGTTTGGTCTAGTTCCTGTACTTTATCTTAGATCATAATATTTTATCTTCTCTATGATTCATTTTACTTGTGGGGCTTTCCCTTGAGTTTTCTAGTTCAGTTATTGAGTTTTTCAATTCCATCTTCCTTTCAGCTTGAGTTCACTTCAGTGTTTCTACATATTTATTGAATTCCATCTTCAAATCTTAGATTGTCTTCATGATTTCCTTCAGCCTTTGGTTCGTGTTGGGGGAAGGGGACATCACCTGAACATTTAGCTCACTGAGCTGTTTGTCGTCTTTAAACTTGAATTCTTTGGTCTTCTTATTGTTCTTTTAAATTTTGTGTCCTGAGGTTCACATAGGTAATTATCATTGGCAGACATTTCTTTAAGACTAAGGGATTTGTGGAAGGAAACACTCTCTTGATCTTGTACACTGTAGTTTTGTGATGGAATCTGTGCGTGTGGACTTTTTTATTTGTTCTGTGTCTGATGGGTTGGAGCAGAGCGCGGGATGTGTGGGTCAGGTTAGGCTGAAGGTGAGATATGGCTTAGGCAGAGAGAAGTCGGGCAGCTTCAAGGGGCCGAGCTGGCACACAGGATGTGTGTCATGCTCCAAGCCTGGGGTTGGGCAGTAGATCTGGATGTCAGGGAGTATCCTTGGAGGGAGGGAATCAGGCAAGCTTACACGCTTAGTTCCTGTCACAAGATGTGCAGGACCTGATTTGGTGGAAAGATTGCATGTAGTACACAAGGCTCCTGTAGGCTGTGGGAATATGGGTCCTAGCTAAAGCCTGGAGATTAAGTGCAAGCAAAGCTGTCCAGACTAGGCTCAGGCACTGGATATGAGATGCTCAATGTATCTTGAGCACTGGGGAATGTGAGTAGAAGGGATAATTAGGTAGAGTCACCTATCTAGATGCTGGCACAATATATGGAGAACCTGGGGTAGAGAGGTTGAATGTGATACAGCAAGGGTTTGTAGGTTGTGGGTGGGCTGTGGGGTCATGGCAAGAGCTTGAAATGGGAACAATGAAAAAAGAGGTTGCCAGAGGAGGCTGGAGCACTGAATATGGAGCCCAGCTTAGGTGTGTGGTACAGGCATACTCTTCAAACTCACACTCACCTGCCACATCCAATGTCAGTATTCAGACAATGGTATTATGTAATAGTTTTCTCACATCTTACCATCGTAAAATGGGTATAATAGATACAGGATATAATTATCTGAAAAATAAAATATTTAATTTGAAAATTATATGTTGACCATTTAATGGAAATAGAAGTCTTATGTTTGTTTCTTGCAGTAACATGTTTCCATTAAAAGTGCTCTGAATGCACAAAACCCAAAAATATTTCAGATCTACAAATGTATATTAGTCTTACTGTGTGTTGAGTTTTGTTTGTTTGTTTTGGTATCCCCAAGAAATTCAGACACTGTAGCCTCATGAAGCATGGAATGTTCATTTAATTATGTTTAAATCATACACTAAAACAAAATGTTTTAAGAAATTAGCAGTAACACTTAAAATGTATTGGAGACATTTTGTCTGTATCATGTTACAGGCAAAACCTAAGTAGTAAAATTACACATTAGTGAAAACTGGCCAGTCTTGAATTCATAACTCAGTATTTGACAATATGAAGCTAGCACAAATCACCATGTCATCTAATAAGACCCATATGACTCATTGGACAACTGTAATTATGAAATTCATATAATTTTGAGAAACTTAAGTAGTATTGGGGATTTACATTAATCAATACATAATATGTTAATTAGAAAATAGACAACAAAAGGACTCTACATATACACACACATGTTCTTTCTTTCTATCTCTTTGATTAATGAAAGGGTCTTTATGTGTAAAATTATATCTATTAAATAGAAGTCAGTGAGAAGATATGTTATCTCAAGGCAAACTTTGCTAACTTAGCAGCTGAGCAAGACTCAAGGGTATTTCACACTTACAGTACTGTATTAAGCCCTTATTTGTCACTTCCTTTTCTAAAGGCCTAGGATTTTTTTAACAAGTTTTTAATCCATTTGGAATACATCAAAACTAAAATTAAATTTCTGAAAAAATAAAAAAGTGGATAGATACACAGTGTTTCAACCTAGTAAGCTGGGGTGGAAAGATTTTAAGAGCCAGGGAAACAGAGTTTGAAAGATTGTATCTCCTAAGAATGTCAGAAGTTATACACATAAAACTTCACCAACATGATTGCCTAAATACGAGCTGAACAAGGATGATACCAATAGACACACAAACATGGATGGAGAAAGCTCAGAAGACCTCAATTCTAGACAAAGAACTACAGGTCATTAAGGAATACTGAAATCTGAAGAAAGAGTCTTCCCCAGGGAAGATTATACCAATTGGTTATCCAATACTAATTGATCGTCCCTGACAACATATATATGTAACATTATATAGACTGAGCAGGTTGTGTTTATATATTTAGACATATATATATATGTATGTTATATGATGAAATGGAAGCCATGAATTTTTTTAAAAAAAGAGAGAGAAAGGAGAGGCTTGTGGAACAGCTTAGAGAGAAGAAAAGGAAGGCGGAAATGATACAATTATATTATAATATCAAGACAATAGAAGCTGTTCAGGTCTTTGTGAAGCAAAAATATCTAAAGTTTTTCGGTGTGAAAGATTTTACAACTGAAAGTTTTCATTTGTTTTAATTTTCAACTTCATATTATACACTTTTCTGTCTATTAGGGTCTTCAATAAGATTTAATTTTTTGGAAAATACGCAACATTATGTCTAGAATTTTTATATTCAAAGAAATGATGCATTTCTTTCCATATTTTCTGTCAATGATATGTGGAGTACTTTCCATTTTAGAAAGCAATGAAATCCCTCATCCTTGGCTTTGGCTGGCGTTATGATGCACTTACAACATTCCTAGACTTGAGAATCATTGCTGGACTTCACACTAACCAAAGCCTAGGTGCCCTGTCAATTATTTCCACTGTGGTGTGTTTAAGAATGGAAGGATATTAAGAAAATTCTTTCATTCATTTTACACACAAATCAAAGATCTCCCTCTTCCCTCCTCCCACCCCCAGGTTCCCCTCCTAATCTACCCCCCACTCCCCCCCCAGAAGAAGGCAAGGCTTCCCATAGGGAGGCACATCCAGTAGAGGCTAGTACAAGCCCTTCCCCCTGTCTCAAGGCTGCATGAGGTGCCAATAAAAAAAAAAGAATGAAAGGATAAGCATTATTGGAGGAAAAAGCAAAAATAAAGCCTGCAGTATTTTTCTAAACATCAAGTGTAACCGTGAGAGGTGTCAGCATCATATTCTCTAGGAACCATTTGTATTAGATGTGTTTATGTGTACAGACACCTCAAGGATACTCAAGTACTTAAGAATGTCTTAGAGTTTTAACAACGCATGTATATTTTCAGTACTTTTATTTAAAAGTGAGACATTTAGCTTAGATTATTTTAGTTTTCTGTGATTATCTAGATGTAATCTTACACAGTTGGAAACTAATAGTATTCCTTCACAAGAATGAAAAATATCCAGCACCATTTGTTTAAGTCAATTATTCTACAAGTCTGGACTAGTCAAATTATCAGAGTTAAACTGTCTTTTCTAAAGGAAAATGTAGCCAAAACATTTTTGAAGCACAAGTAATTACAGCTATTAATGGTAAGCAATAGATAATAGAGGAATCGATAAAATAAACACAGAGATAGTTTTCTTATCCTGTCCATGGAACTTTATATATCTTCCTGGCTCATTCACCTTAACTAATCAATATAACCAATCATATATCCATATATCTATGGATATAGCTTTATATTAATTTTACAATATATGTATGTACAAAGAAAGGTAATCAGTAGTCATCAAACATGGGGGGGGACAACAAAAAGGCAAACAACATTTACTTATTTTTTGATCAACTAATGAGTAAGCCTAAATAACTGTAAGTTAGGCTCCTTAGCAGCTCTTAGATTTACAGATATTCAGATAAAAGAATGGACAAAATTTCTGGGAATCATTGGATCAGCTTGAACCTGGAAGTCCAGGCTAACACCACTGGATCTTCTTTTTCCCTACATCCATATGGCGCCTCTCCAAACAGTAGGCCAAAATGGACAGGAGTTTTTTCTACCAGAAGCCAATCAATGGATTTTTTTTTCATGTTTAGTAAAGCTCTGTATCCCTTCCTACCATACTCAGACCTCTAAAGCACCACTCTCTTTAACATTTGACTGTAGAAATTTAGGATTCATCTGAATGTTTATTTGATAATTAGGAGAGCTGCATTTGTTTTACTAACTTCAAGACCTATCAGTAACAAACCAAGCAAATTATAGGTCTCCCAGTCCAGTTTTATTTGACAATATGATACTATTTCTTTCATCTACCCCCTTAGTCCTCCTTTTTTATTCTCAGCATACAGCAAAGAAATCCTGGGATAATGTCTTAGTGACACATCTTCAAATTCTCTCCTCTGCACACACATAAAAATTGTTGTTGACCATAGCATCTGTTTTTGTCTAAGTCTTAAGAGATATCTGTGTTGTTCTCCAAACAGCTTCAAAACCGGTGGACTCAAAATTATGCAGTGGCCCTGTTCCTAACACCACACAGCTGTGCCACCTTCCTTGTCCAGTGGAATGTGAGGTTTCACCCTGGTCTGCCTGGGGACCTTGTACTTACGAGAACTGTAATGACCAACAAGGGAGAAAAGGTATGTAATGGTGACATTACCTGTTTCAAACACCCACTAATTGAGGCGAATTGGTATCTATATTTTATATGATGTTTTGTGTTCCTTGTCTGGCTTGATATTTTGTAGGTCTTGGATACTCTGTCAAAACTGCCCTAAGTTCATATGAACAGTTGTCACGTTATGTTTGAAAAAAACTTGTTTCCTTGTAGTCATTCTAGCCCCTCACAATGATCCATGAGCTGTGGAGAAGAGGGTGTAACTCTCTGATTTTTGGTACTTTTGAAAATTAGAGATTCGTTATTCTCTGGGTGTAATGATAAATCATTAGGAGTTGTTTTAATCCTATGTCCATTTAGCAGAACAATATTTTCAGGTTCTGCTCTAGGGCCTATGTCCTACATAGCTACAGATTCATAGCCCTGGTAACTTGCCAAATATGGGTTTCTTTTTGTGAAGTGGGCCTGGAATCCAATCAGAAAGTAGTTGAATACTCGCATAATATGTATGCCACTATTGAACCAGTGGACACGTCTTGTTTGGCCAGTCATTAGTTTAGCTTTCAGGGTTCAAAGCTGGATAAGACAGATGATTACTATTTCTCTTTGGGGTCTGTGCACAGCACCTTCAAGCACTATGAAAGTTTGAGTAGGTCTAAAGCTTCCAGATTGATACAAGATTAGATTCTCCTTTTCTACAACTCACTTACATAGGGTCTTACCACCAAGGTCTGGATGATAGCCAAGAGCACTGGCAATAGCCTGTAATGTTTGAGAATCTATGGGACAAAGTGACCAACAACCTAAGGGAAAACCCATTCCTGTGTCTGGGCATTTTGTGCTGGCATGTGACGTGTAGCTGGAGTATCCCTCTGTTATGGGATCACTTCATTAAACTCTTTTATATATGTATATGCATATATCTTAGAATTCTCCACACTGGGTTTCCCTATGACCTTCCAAAAGATCTTGTGTTAGTTAATCTATTTCTCCTCTATCCTGCTCTTCCACACCCTCACATTTAATCCTTCATTCTAAGTGAGGTAACAGATCCAGAAAGACAAATGTGGCATGTTTTCTCTCATTTGTGATGTTAGCTTGGAACCTTTAAATATTTGTATTTAGTTCAGAATACTATAATATTGGAAAATTAGTAAGGGACCTTAGCCAGTAGAAGGGAGCTTTAAAGGCTGGGAGAGAAAGAATGCAAAAGTATAAAGGGGCAGAGGGAAATAATTGAGCCAAAAACTATTTTGATTCTTCTTGCTCCTTCTTTCCTTCCCTTCTTCCTCCCTCCCTCCCTCTCCTTCCCTCCACCTCTTCCTTCTTTTCTTCCTTCTATCAATAAATGACTGGTGGTCTCACATTATGCTTCAATTTTGTAATGTTTACACTGGTTATTCAACTCACTCAGGACTCTCACCTTCTACCCTCATCTAGCATTCATTCCAGGATTTAAATCATCTTTCTGAAATATCAGAACTCTGGCATTAACGATAAATTTATTTCCTTCCCCCAATGACTCAGGATTCAAACTAAGGAAGCGGCGCATTACGAATGAGCCTACTGGAGGTTCAGGGGCAACTGGAAACTGCCCTCACTTACTGGAAGCCATTCCCTGTGAAGAGCCAGCCTGCTATGACTGGAAAGCAGTGAGACTTGGAGACTGTGAACCAGATAATGGAAAAGACTGTGGGCCAGGCACTCAAGTTCAAGAGGTTGTATGCATCAACAGTGATGGTAAGACATATGCTTTGTCACAGGTTATTGAAAAGCTACTCAGCCTGGAGGATGTGATTGTACATTATGTTAAAATCAAATCAATTTCCCTCTCTCTCTCTCTCTCTCTCTCTCTCTCTCTCTCTCATTGTTGCTGAGTACAGATATTCCATTAACTACCCAGAGTATTAACTTTATGTTGCAATTTTATTAATAATATTTTGATTGTTGTATATTTGTTATACAGGTTTCATAAGTACATTTTTCTGTGCATTTTACCATCTATTAGTAATCTTTCTCTCTCTCCTTCCTCCTTCCTCCTCCTGTTAGTGTCCTTTGCTCACTTACATTGTTTCCTGTTCTCAGGTCATATAGACATACAAGATTTTATTGATCTATATAAAAGTTTACAATCCACAAATGAGACAAAACTTGTGATATTTGTCTTTCTAAAACTGACATAATTCACATAACACAATTATCCTCAGTTGTATACATTTACATTTAAACAATATAATTCCATTATTTTATAGATGAAATATTCCAGTTTGTATCTACCACATCTTTTCTACCCATTCCACTATCAATGGACACAGTACATTTAACTTTGAGAGTAGAATAGATGAGGTTGGAGAAGATAAATTAACAGCAGAAGAAGAATATTTTGAAGAACAAACAAAAATAACAAGAAAAGGCAAAATTTTCTAAATAATATTGTTTCATTTGCTTGCTTATTAAATGTAAATAAACAAAAGGATAGTTGGCATGACTCTAGAACTCCTTTATTCCCACCTGATCTGCTTAATGATCTAGTTTAGTTTCTGATCCCACATGTCACAAAGCCTATCACAGCGCAGTGTGTCTAAATCAGCATCTCCTTCCATGGATGTAGCTCAGCCAGATGCTGTCCACAAAGTTCCTTTCGTCAACCAGAGTAGGACTTTGGGTTTTATAATTAGTTTTTGTTTAGTAAAATATTATGTCCTGATGTGATATCTGACATAAGACATTTACAATCTTTCTAAGAATGATGCTCCTGTTTGGGTACATTCACTCAATAGTTCTTAAGCCACACTTTGGAATCATAGGGTTCCCTCTCAAAGTCACAGTGTAAGCCCTCTGGACAGATCATCTGTGAGGGTCCTGCTCACTCTCAAATCCTGTGACTCTGCATCTCAGCGAAGTGTGAGCACTGAACCCCAGAGTCCCATGGTCTGACAGTTGATGCTGTCTGCAGCATATGCAGAAGCATCCTCGTGCCCCCTGAGAGGCACTGCAACATCTGGCAGCCGTCATAATTCCTTCCATCCTATTTTCTTCCAGCAAGCAAAATTGTTGCCTCCTGTGGCTCAGTCACTGCTCAGTAGTAAGAAGAATTCTCTCTGAGGTGGGAAACAGACATTGCTATCACTGAGAGACTAGCCTTTTCACCTTTTAAACATAATCTATCATTCTGTCCAGTGTGTGCAGTAGCCACACAGGGCAACACCAAGTAGAATCTGAGCTGGTGCTTGAAACTGAACCATGGAGAAGGAGATTATTACTCCAGATCTTTCATGATGAGTTTATGTCCTCTGCTTTGTTTTATGAAGCACAATGAGGTGTGATGCATGCTCTAAAGAAGAAAGGAAAGGAGATGAAGACTGGCGTCCTAAGCCTGGCACACAGGAAAGCAAAATAAAAGAAAGATCATCTTTGCCTTACTTTAAACATGACTGAGAACTCACGCTTAAAACCCTGGTTTGAATTGAGCGTACTTTATAGTCTCAGGTACTGAAAATCAACCAGTGATATTCAACTCTCTTTTTGATGCTCATTCTTAATTTCATCTCTCAGTTCAAATTACTTTTCCTGGTCTTCTAAAATCCTAGGAAGGCATTCAAATCACAAGTATTAAAAAATTAGTATTTTAATGAAGCAAAAAGCTCCAACAGAAGTGAATTAACCATTAAATTTCTGCCCCCCTGTTAGCCAACCACAAAATGATCAGACCTATATTGTTTGATGCAAATATCTTAATAAATATCATGCAAATTGAAAATAGTTTATATAGGGGAAGAGCCACCTCTTTAAATTATATCAGTGGTTAACTTTAATTTTGTCAAGTGAAAGTTTTAGTAACACAAGTAATCATATATTTTCCTTTTCATGGAATATTTTTAAAAAGCAGAGATGTGTTAGGTAAGTCCAATTGTATTACAAAATACTGTTCGTTCTGACCAAAACATAAGTTGATATTTCATAGTATATGTGAGTCAGTTTCCTTGTGTTTACATCACTGAAAAAAATTAATTAAATCAGCTAAGAGGTATGCATATATTGTCCACTTGCCACTGTTTTCCTTTACTAGGACATCTCTTCCATCAGTACATTGACCTTGTACACACCATAGCCAATACTAATTTGTTAAAGGTGTGACTTGGGCTCAGCTACAGAGGTGTGCAAAGTCAAGCAAATCTTTAGTATAAACCCAAGAGTTTGCTCAAATTTGTACATGACTGATTCATAGCTGTGCTGAAAGTGTGTGAGCAAGACTAGAGACCTGTAAATTCTGCTCCCGTATCATCCTGTGGTCACCTGGTAAGTGTTTAGCAGCTGTACCAAATGTTGCTTTGTAATTAAATTGGGCCCAGGGAATTAACATTGATTAGTTGTGCAGACTCTACCCTCAGGCTGGAGCTGCAGCTATAGATTTTGTTTTATAATTAAGTTAAAGTTCGGCTAGGGACATGAAGAATTAGAGACAATGAATCTGGAAAATATTAAAAAGAATTTTCTGGTCCCACATTCCTCACAAATTTCACAACTTTAGTAATGACACAAAAACCTCTGAAGTCTCTATTTACTTTGTTCTGAAATGTTCTTGTGTAGGCTTCCAGAGACCATTAGGCCTTCTGCTGTTGTTCATTTCTCCCATTGTCTTGTGTGGAACATCGTTGGTAAAGGTGGTGAGAAAGGCCAAGAGAGTTTTATGCAGATTCTCTTGCAAATGAGGGCATGTAACAGAATTGCACAGGGAAGAGAGTACAAGACAATCTGAGAAGAGATAAACATCTACTGTGTAGTCAAAACTGAAGATCCTGAATAAAGACAATGCCAGATCTCTAGCACAATTAGGTCCTACTTCTGGGGTAGGGAAAGGCACAATCCTATGGGGTGTTACACCTTTGAGAATATCCAGTTTCCTCCTTAGTTTCCTTTGTATGTTTATATTTTCCTTAAAGGTATAAACTTTGTGAGCTAAGAGTGGTTTTGTTTCCAAATTGGTTAGTTAGAGGCAGAACAAAACCACAAAACTGCGTAGGGGTGTGGTGGTCTGTTTATATCTGTGCTGCAGTTCTTGAAAGGCTGAAAGGAGGAGCATGAAGAGGTCAAGCAGGCTTGAACTATTTAGCAAGTTCCAAACTAGCCTGAGATATGAAAACTGTCTCAAAATAACAAATAAAATAATTAGGAGTTTGGGGAAGCTGAAATATTATAAACTGAACCTATAAACAAAATATTCTTTCTTTATATTCCTCATGAAAAATGAAATAAATCATGGCATCAATGTTCTCATACAAGGCTGTTTCAGAACTTTGACATTATTCTATATGAATGCCCTACACTCAGTGTCCTTGCTTAATCTTTTATAAACAGTTAAAACTCAGCAGGAGTTTCAAATGTTGATAGCTTTGTTCTGTCTTTCTTACTTTACTCTTGTTTGTAAATGTTATTTGATTAATGATACTAACATGTACAATTCACTCTCATACCTGATTTCATAATTTCATGAAGATAAAAAGTATATTTGTGAGTCTGGGCAGGGGCTCTGTTGCTGAGGCACATCTCAGCCCTCTAAAAAATATTGTAATTTAGTCAGTATGATTCCTCATTCCACAGCCATTACAGGTGTAGTTGTGGGCACATGGAGGAATCACTTGCTAGGACTTGGCAATGTTCGCTTTATCATTCTTGAATGGAATAGCTATTCCACCCAAAGACTCGGTGCCATAGTACTTTGGCTTAATTTTCAAAATGCAGAAGAAAGCCTACTTCATGGTTTGGATATGAAATGTCACCAGAGGTTCATGGGCTTGAGCACTTCATCTCCAGCTGATGGACCTCTTTGGGGAGATTGTGAACTGTGTAGGAGCAAAGCTGGAGGAAGAGGATCACTGGGGACCAGCCTTGAGGTTTCTTGTCAGGCCCTACCTCCTATCCTATCTCAACTTCCTCTCCTTCAAAGATGTAAGGTGATGAGGAGTCTCATCTGCATTCTCCTACCACTATACCTTTCCTTCCTCACCATGAGATAATCAACACCCTCAAACTGTGAACCAAAATAAATTCTTCCCCTTAAATTACTTCTTATCAGGTGTCTAGCGACAGGATGGAAAAAAAGAAGGAAAATATGTATACAGTTTATGAATGAAGGTAATTAAGAATGAAAATGGTGACTAATCTGGTTTAGAGTAACATTATGTTGGGATTAGCATGAGGCAAATTGCAAAAACACCCAGGGAAAATAATTCAAGAGAAGTATTCATTTTGGTTCACCATTTCAGAGGTATCAGGTCTTCATGGTAGAGAGGATATAGTAGAGAAGAGCATCTCACATCATGGTGGCCAGGAAATGGAAAGAGAGCACTTTACTAATTTACTTTTTATGTTTCCCTTTTCAATCCATCTAGACCTCAGCCTATAAGATGGTATTCTCCAAACCCATGGTGATTCTTCTCTACTAGTTCCTCTCTGAAAATCCACTCTCACACATATAAATGTTCTATTTACCTCCTTAAGGCAACTCATTCCTTTTAAGTTAAAAATGATTAACTATCACCAAACAGTATAGGTTTAGGATTCTCCAACCCATTTCCAGGTTCAGTGAGTCAACAAGAATCACAAGACCCAGCATACAATTGTTCCCACAATTGTGCACAATTACTATGATCAACAGCAAAGTGCACACGGCTCAAAGTCCAGAGGAATTCATGCATACGCTTCCAGGAGTCCTCTCCAAGTAGAATCACAGAATTTTTTTAGTTTCTCCATCAATGACAGGTGACAATGCAACTGATTCACTGCCTCAGTAAAGCTCACCAGAGGTGGGAATTCAGGAAGTTAGTCATGTAGTCACCATCTATATAACACATCCCAATTTCCAGAATCTCCAAAGGCATAATTATATGTACAATCTCTGGATTGCACATGGTACAAACATTTAAGCACAGAGGGTACCCTTATAATCTGAATAATGGTGGAGTCCTTTAGAAATTCAAGTCCCAACTGTAGAACAAGGTTTACCCTTGTGAATATGAGACTCTAAGGGTAAGAGGTACAAGACTTCCACAGAATCCCTTCTGTGCAGTGGAACCTGACCTGCACATTGAGTCTCATTTGATGAAATCTTAGCAGTATAAATTAAACTTTAAAGATTGTGATACTAGGAGGAAAAGATATAGTTTTCACATTTTTACATCAGTCACTGGACCACAGCTGCTAACTGGAAGAAAGAAGGTGGATCACACAAGGTTAGTCATTCCAAGAGCCTAGTAAATAAAGGCCATAAGCCAAAGATGAAGAATGAGGCTTTATCAGGAGAAACTGAGATGGGTAAAAAGAACTAACAAAAGAGATTCCATGAGATCCATGTTGACCATGGGCACAGTCCATTATTAAGGAAGAAGATTCCATGATATGCAAAAGAGTAGAAATATTATCTAAACTAAAAAAAAAAAAAAAAAAAAAAAAACAGAGAGTAGGAAGAGAGTATCTTCTAGCCAGAAAGGGCTGACCATGAAGATATGTTGGATTCCATTTTAGGAGAACACTTTGGTTGTTCAGTTTGGTTGACAAATGTGTGGTACTGTACATTCCCTGCATAACAGCAGCACCAAAACAAGTTGGATATGTCCTTCAAAATAAAATAGGAGAATTTATACATTACCTCTGTCAGCATGTAGAGAGATACAAGAAACTTGGAAGTACAAAAAGAAGATATGAGATGTGTCTAGAATCAAATGCATCAATAAAAATTCAAAGGAAGATAGAGAAAAAACTTGAGGCAGGCCACAGCTAATTATAAGTGCCCTTTGGTATGAAAGAGATGACTGGTTTCTTTAGCTCATTACTAATAGCAGCCCTTTTGCTCTCAAGAATGTCTGAGTTACGGGGTTCTTCTGTGGAATTTAAATAATTCTATTTTATCTCTAGAGGTTAAAAGAACTTTAGAAGGCTATATACCTGAAGATTCAGAGCAGACATTTGGATTGATTATTATTTTTAAATATCAGAATATCTTTAAAGTCTTAGATTAAAAATCATATTCATAAATATTTTTTTCTTGTTCTATCACACAAAAGCTTTTTGCTTCATATTTTATCAAAATTGTCACCAATGACAGGCAAGAATATCATGTTACACAAGAATGAGAGACCAGTAATTAATTTAAAATTTGTTTAAATGTATAATGGAACTTAATGAGGATTTACTTATGTAATTTGCATGAGAACTCTGAGTTTAATCTAGTGCACTTTTCTACAGAGCTGGCTGATAATATCATTTCACCTGTGTGATCATTTACCGGCACTGAAACTATTTCCTAACACAAATTATGTGGCCATTATATGGAAAAACTGATCTTGTAAGTGCAAGAACCCATCCTATAACCAAATATTCTCTCTATAAATTAAGTAATAAATCTCTCAAGAAGTTCTCTTCCAGTAGAATGCTATGCCTGCTAATGTCTTTGGAATATAATTAGATTGGATATTGTGTTTAAATCTGAGGTCTCTTACTTACAATTAGGATCAGCTAACACTATTGGTTGGAGTTTATTTTATATAATTGGGTTGAGAGTCTTTATTTAATTTGTTGTAAAGATAAAAGTCATTGTATCCCTTTAGAAAATTTAAGATAACAGGATATTCTTCAGTGCTGCTGTGTAGTAACTACAATTTTATAATGGATATTTTTAAAATCCAGTTTCAGTTATACTGATCTCTGTGTGTTATAATATATTTGATATGCTTTTGATAAAACTGACTTTACACTTTCTGGAGCCCATTCTCTATGGTAGGACGCCTTGCTCAGCCTTGATGCAGGAGAAAGGGGCTTGGTCCCACCTCAACTGAATATACCAGATTTTGCTGACTCCCCATGGGAGCCCCTACCTTTTTGGTGGAGGGGATGCAGGGTGAGGGGGAAGGATTTGGGCTGGAGCAGGAGGAGAGATGAGAGGGGAATCTGTAGTTGGTATGTAAAATGAATTTAAAAAGTTTCTTAAAGAAAAGTTACTTCCCTTTTTGAAAAAAAGTAATGAGACTGAGCCAATGGTTTTTGAATTGCAGCGTTACAGCTAACAAGAGGAATACATGGAGAATATTTTAAGTAGAGCAAGTTAGGCAAACCCTTTCCCATGAAACATAGGTAAATATTTGAGTATTTATCACCTAGTCATACAAATTCCCCACTTGACTGTCAGCTATCATTCTCAACACCCAACTCAAGAGAAGACAGACCACATGTTGTCATATGCAGTGGCGAGGTGACAACTGAGACTGAATAGCCAGTTTTCTTGCAGGTGGGTCATCTTAAACCAGAATAGATAGAAAGAGTAAGTTATGGTCAGATTAAGGAAGAGTTTATTGAATAAACTGAGAGATGTATCTCACAGTCCTTGCATTCTCCGCCCTCTCCTTTGCTCCTTGGATTATTATAAGGATTCCTCCGTCATACTTTCTCCCTGTCATTTCACTGGCTCAGCTAAAAAGCCACTTACAATCAAGGCTTGAGAAATCTTCAAAGTTCAATTTAACACCCTTGCCCCAAATCATATGGTCAAAATTAGTCTTAAAGCTATCCAAACTAAGAGAATTGTGAAACATCACACATTTTGATGTGAGGTACTCACTAGAATTAGTAGTCGTGTTTAATTGACAGCAGGCTACTTGCTCTGTTTCCTACAATCTGAACTCTTTCTCTTCTACTTCCTTAAATATTAACACTTCTCTACAATTCTCAGCTACCTGGAAGCCCCATCCAACTCCTTCTGGCATTTTAAACCCACTGTCTACCAAAGTTAAGTCCATCATCTTTCTTCCAAACTTGATTTCGTCTCCAGTATTAACAGTCTAGAATATCTCAAGACAACTTAATCCTGTTAATAGAGTGGTGATGTGGAGGGACGTAAAGTAGATAGGAAGAAAAATTCCACATGGGAGGGAGGTAGCACAGGGCACAGAGCAGAAAGTACCTCCATTTCAACACCTTGAGATAAATGCTCTGAATATCAGAGAAACAGCCAAGTACTCAGTGTGCTTGCAGTGAAATGATTTATTGGAAGACAAATTGTAGGATGGGTTTAGAGAGATTCCAGACGCAGGAAACATTCCAGGGCATTCATCATAAAGTAGGAATTTCCAGAGTCTGAACAAACAAGTGACCATTGATATCTTCTTGAATAATTGTTTTATTGACATTGAACTTTAATGAGCAGAAAAGAAGGAATGGGGAAGCCATATCATTAGTTAAGGTGAGAAAAGATAGTTTGCATTGAGTGAAAGTCCTGATAGTTCCATCCAGGATGCTGATCTGAAACAAATACTGTAATTGGGAAGAACCAGGGACATTACTGGAGATACTGCTGTTATATGACCCAGTGTTCTTTATACCTCCATTAGAATGCTTACTATGAATCCTCCCTTGTTAGATTACACAATTTGGCTGTTGTACAGTCACTTGCTGGCTTCCTGATGGCTTCTTTGTGAAGTTCAAAGCAATTTTGTAATTGCAAAATGTTCTTTGTCATTTCCTCCTGCTATTTGTCCTCTGCACCCCTTCTTTTATGTCACCACTGTACACTTTGTAACGTTTGGAAGGCAGTCGGTCTAGTGCTCCATAGTAGTACTATCAGTCGATGCTGCATAGCACCTTATTACCTTTGCATGCCTCTTCTCAGTACTATCTCCACATAATAGGCTGTCAATAGGTCTCTGGCCCATAACTAATTTCTTTCTTTTACCCCTAGACACCACCTCTTTTCAAGAAATGACTCTCAATTTTTCTTTACATAAATTTTTGTTATTGCCCTCATTGCAAATTCCAGCTTTGCCTGTCACATGTCAGATAAAGCTTGGCATAAAATTGCACACCCTTTTAATATCTGGACATGCCTTCAAATTCCATTACTCTCAAGTGTCAGTACACTGGAGCAAAGAGATATTATCTTCTCATGAGGATAAAAAATAAACAGGATGCCATGAAAAAATCCCTGAATTTTGAAGAATTTCTCCAGCAAAATTTTATCCATATATATATTTGAGAGTCAGTTTTTCTGGAACCCAGTGATTATAACACTGAATGTAGGTTCACATGTGAAATCTGTTAGTCAGCTTTGTGTTACTATAACAAGATATGTGAAACAATCAACTTATTTCAGAAGAGCTTAGATTGACTCACAATCTTGGAAGTTCTATTCTATGAACAGAGGGCACATTGCCTCTGATTAAGATGCTGGATAACAAGGTAAAAATATCACTTTCACTTCATGGCCAGGCAACAAAAGGGAGAGGAAGAGGAAAGAACCAAAGACCAACTATCCCGTTCAAGGCATGTGTTCAGTGACCTGAAAAGTTCCCACCAAGACATGATTCCTAACTTAAAAACAAGTCTTAATAGCACCACTCCATCATGCCTCATGGATCGTTAGGAGGATATTGGAGATGTAAACTGTGCCACACACATGTACGCAAGCACAGAGAGAGAGAGAGAGAGAGAGAGAGAGAGAGAGAGAGAGAGAGAGAGAGAGAGAGAGAGAGAGAGATGACTTGTGTTAACCAAAGGAATACAAACTCTTAAGAAGGATAAAATAGTTTAGGCTAAAATCAGAGCTGTGGAAAAGCATTTAGTAACCTACAAGAATTCAGACCTATCATAATTCCCATGCAGAAGTGTGAGATGAGTTTCTGTGGATGACAAGAGTTCATGAAAAAGGACAGAATGTGCAGAGCATTCTGTTCAAATTGGAAGTGTTTGGAGAGTGGTGTGATCATTATTCAGCAACAGAACTCCAACCACAGAAGGTTGAAATGGAAGTTGAAACAAATGGTATTGATCTTCCTTTAGAAAACAAAACAAAACAAAACAAAAGACTCACACTCTAGAAATAAAAGTTTTTCATTGTAGTAAAATTGATTTTAATTGGTCATGTTGGTGCTCTCTTGCTCCAACATCACACATTTGATTGACAAAGCAGAGATCAATAGCCATATGTTTCAGAGTCAGTGTTTCCTAAGAAATATTCTTTACAAACTGTCATAATCTAAAGAAGAAATGTATCAAATGACCATTTGGAAAGTAAATAAAGACAGAAGTTAAATTGTCAATTTATAGTTTATTTTGTAGCATCTCAATGATGTAAAATAACATTAGGTAAAAATACTTTTCATCATGTTGAGGAATTCATTTCTGAGCTCTGTGTGTGAGCATCTGTAGCCACCATGTGAGAGTATGTAATGCAACTATATATGCTGTTTACTTTTCTCATCACTGTAACAAAATAGCTCACAAAATGAACTTAAGAAGAAAGGGTTTATTTGGCTCACTGTGTAAGAATGGATCTAGTCCATCTTGATGGGAAAGCCAAAGCTACATGATCAAGAAACTTCTGGCCACATGGTGTCCTTAGTCAAGGAAGCATAAACTGGACAAGCAGGGATGACAGGCTAAAAAGATCTCTAGTGATCCACTTCTGTAGATGTAACCATAAGAAACACAGAGCTAATGCAGAGATGAAAGCCCAAGAGGTCAGAGCTAAGAGCTAAAAACCTTACCTTTCACTGCTGCTGCTGTCCTCTTCAGCAAGAGACCTACATCCTGTGTATCTGTCTTTATATAGACTTTGTGTTCTGCCTTCTCATTGGTTGTAAACCCAACTACATGACCTCCTCGTCACTGCCCATCTATACAGACCTCCAGGTCTTCTATGGTAGGTTTTGAGATTAAAGGCATGTGCTACCACTGCCTATCCTAAGTATCTAGTGGCTTTTCTGTTCTCTGACCCCAGATAAGTTTATTAGGGTACACAATATTTTGGCGAACACAATACCACCACAGCTGTCTCCCAAAATGGTTCCAGCAGCAGGGACTAAGTGTTTAAACTCATGAATCTATTGGACAAGTTTCATATTCTAAGCACAAATACAATATCAAGAAACCTATAATTTCAAACTATCTTTTGTGTTCCTAAAAAATTAAAACAATACTATAATTACATCAGTTCTGTCATATACAACTAGTCCATTGCTTATACAATTTCTAGAGTTACTCATTATTGACAATGACAATTTGCTGACTGCTCACCTATTTTACTTTAAAAGAATTATATGTTTATGTTTTCAATTTGAGCTGAAAATGTTATATTTAGGTTTTCCAATATTTTGATATATGTGTTTTTAGTATTTCCTACAGTATGGGTTTAAATAAAAAAAAAAACTAGGGCCATACGAGTGAACTGAAAATCTGATCTATATGATCTATTGATTTCAATTAGGGGAAAATGACAAAGCAAAGTCATATCTGAGTCATAAAGGAAGCTTTACCTTCTTTTCCAGAGTAATATCCTCATGCTCTAATTAGATAAGAAACATTTTAAAGTGGATCTGATGATGGATTAAAATGTAGCCTTGGTCAATAGAAAGGTTAATATTAAATGTGAAAACATGATAATCTGTATAAAGAATGTGCCTGTCAGTTCTCAGGAAACAGAAGTGTTTATCTCTTGCTAAAATGAAGAAAGGCAGCGCAGTCTCCCTGCTGTTTCTTTTTAAAATAATCCTGTAATCACTCTGTCAAAGTCAAGAAAAAGAACAAAGAACATTCTTGTTTAGAACTCCTTCTTTACCAAATTGTATTTCCTATTGATTCGAGGTATGTATTAACCATAGTCTTGAGAATGTGTTGATTTCTTTCCATTTTTGCCCTTTATCACAGAAGAAAATGGCAATAATTCTTTTGAAGTAGAGTGATTCCCATTATTGCTTTGACTTCCTACACATGCAAGAGGAGTTCTAAGATCTATTCCAAGTATCCTGGAGAGCTCAGCCCTTGGAGAGCTGTTTGTGGGCTGGTTAGACATCTGTAAGACTACAAATATTTTCAAACCCAAATCGTCCCTTTGCATACTTTGAATATCTGTTTATCTTGCATATTTTAATATTTATTTATTAACCCATACAGATCAGATGATTATTCCTCTGATAGGATTAGTTTCTACTTGTTTCCCTGAAATACATAAAAGTGTTATTCTTTGTGTGTACAGTCCAGGCTTTTTCTAAGAACAGTACATCTTAACCACACTCCAGCATGAACAGTTAAGAAAAAACAGAGCCCAGCTGTACCAGAAGAAGAAAACATGGTCAATATTTAGAGTCTAGATTCCATTCTGGTGATTGGTTCGGCAAAACTATGGATTATTTATAGTATAGTACATACAAGATGACCCCTAGATTTCAATAAAATGACAGTTTGCCATTGAGGACCATATTCTGAGCACTGACACCCAACCTGTACCCCAGAAAATTTGAGAATAATTTGCTGAACCCCAGCAAATATTTAAAAATTGAAAGTCAATGTCTGTGTTTACCTATCTATACAGTATGAGGAGAACATGCATAGGGAAGAAGAAAGTATAAATTATTATGCTCTTTAAAATGAGAAATCTTAGGCTGGAGAGATGGCTCAGTGGTTAAGAGCACTGGATGTTCTTCCAGAGGTCCTGAGTTCAATTCCCAGCAATTACATCATGGCTCATAATCATCTATAGTGGTATCTGGTGCCCATAAAGTCAATAGAGGATTCATATACATAAATAAATCTTTTAAAAATGAGAAATCTCATATATGACAATCTATAACATTCCTAATAATCTAAACTAAACAATAAAGCCCAAATGTGGAGGTATTGTTTGCTTTGTTAGTTTGGTTGGTTTTGGTACTGAGGATGAAACTCAATGTATGTAAGAACAAACCACTATTCTACAATGTTTACTAAAAGAATATCAGACCCAAAATGTAGACTCTCAGGAAAAACAATATGCAGAACATATTAAGAGACCAGTAAAGTATTCCCAAAAGAAAATCAAAAAGAAATATGAAAAAGAGGAAGGAACAATAGAAAAAACTTTGTGTAGGTAAAAATATTTTAGTTCTAGCCATGTATCTAGTGGTGATACATGCCTTTAATCCCAGCACTTGAAAACCAGAGGCAGGCAGACTTCTGAGCTTGAGGCCAGTCTGGTCTACAGAATGAGTTTCAGGACAGACAAGCTTAGGCAGTGAAGGTAACCATCAAAAACAGAAAGCTGATGAAGATGTACTTGAGTGAAGGGGCCATGTTTCAGCCCCAACAAGCAGCAGAACTTGTAAGCTTCTGCCATGTGGCTCTGGCTTTAGAGTCAACAATAGAAGAAAGGGGCTATGGAATCTCCCTCCTCAACTAAGGAAAGCTGCTGGGGCCAGGCATGTGTCGGAAGTGTCCCCGAATGGAGACCTAGACAGGCCCTTGTATGAAGCTGTGAAGATGAAGCCCGGACTGTCTTGGAGACCCCACAATGTTGGAAATGTCAGAGCCATGGGATATCTGCTAAGGAAAGCTGCTATCAGGGAGTGGAACCAGCCCAAGAGAAACATATATGTTGCAGTCAACAAAGCTGAAATAAGTTGGAGATCTGAAGAGCACTTTGATGTGAGACATAGAGATACAGAGTTAGAAGTTTGCCCAGCTGGGTTTTTGGTCTTGCTTTAGTCCATTATTTCCTCACTATGCTCCCTTCCCTACATTTTGGAACAGTAATGTACATCCTGTACCATTATATGTTGGAATTAAGTGATCTATTTTAAGATTTTAATTTTATAGGGGATTGCAATTAAATTGAATGAATCTCAGAAGAGACATTGAACATTGAACTTTAAAACATTTTTGAGACTGTGATAGACTATGGGGACTTTAGAAGTTAGACTAAATGAATTTTACATTTTGATATTGCTACAAGTTTATGATGGTCAGGGAGTGGAATGTGGTAGTTTCAATGTAATTGGCCCCATGAGCTCAAAAGGAGGTACATTATTAGCAGGTCTGGGTTTGTTGTAGGAAGTATGTCATTGTGGGGGTGAGCTTTGAGGTCTCCTATGCTCAAGCTATACCCAATGTCATAGTTCACTTCCTGTTGCCTGCTGATCAAGATGTAGAACTCTCAGCTCCTTTGTAAGCATCATGCCTGCCTGCATGCCACCATGTTTCCCACCATGACAATGGACTTAAATTCTGAAACTTTAAGCCACTCAAATTAAAATTTTTTCCTCTATAAGAGTTGCTGTGGTCATGGTGTCTCTTCACATCAACTGAAACTTTAACTAAGATACCTGTCTTGAATAAACCAGAAAAAATTAATTCTATAGTAAAATTTTTTTCTTCTGATTACAAATCATGACAAAATATAGTATTACTAACAATAACCCCAACTGAGTCATTTTTTCTTTATTTTTAACACACAAAATGTTATTTCAGTTTTCATATCTCAGCAGTGTCTTAATACCTTGCCACATGAGGAAGTCCTGAGGGAAGATATTTCATAATCTTTTTTTTAAAGATGTATTTATTTATTTATTATGTATACAGTGTTCTGCCTGCATGTATGCCTGCAGGCCAGAAGAGAGCGCCAGATCTCATTACAGATGGTTGTGAGCCACCATGTGGTCACTGGGAATTGAACTGAGGACCTCTGGGAGAGCAGCCAGTGCCCTTAACTGCTGAGCCATCTCTCCAGCCTGATATTTCATAATCTTGAATGTACAGAGGGATAAAGCATTTCTGTCATGCTGCATGTTTATGCAGGAATGTGTCAATGGTTTGCAATTGCACTGGGCTTCTCAAAACCAAACTCAGAACTGAAAGCTGTGTCAAATGTCTTGTCTTTGTGTTAGTTTCTGCTAATGGCACTAGCTTTCTCATAGTCCTCTCAGGCTTAAAATCTCCAATGCTACTTTGACTCCTCTTTCCTTGGTTCCAGATACTACCTGCTGTCAAGGCCTTGGTGGCACCTTTATAAAAATCTCTCCTACATCTGTTTCTTAGGCATTACTCTCATGGCCACTAATGTAGTGCAAAACCCTATCAATAAACTGTCACTCTTGTGGTCCAGTCACTGAAGAAACAGCACCCGGAATTGTTTTCTGTGCCACCATATTCTGTCCACCAGCCTTGCTCACCCAGCGACCTGTCATGATTTTCCTCCATGTAAGAAAGCCCTGCAG
This sequence comes from Peromyscus eremicus, assembly GCF_949786415.1. Classification (NCBI taxonomy): domain Eukaryota; kingdom Metazoa; phylum Chordata; class Mammalia; order Rodentia; family Cricetidae; genus Peromyscus; species Peromyscus eremicus. The sequence goes on along the minus strand of NC_081418.1, from coordinate 25,413,983 downwards.
CCAAAGAATAGGATCAGAGCTCTTCACTGAAATTCTAGGTCTACTCAGCAGGCTCCCTTGCTCCTTCAGTTTCTGTCCTGGTTCACTGCTGCCTCTCTGGAGTTCTGCATTCTACTGCTAACTTTCTGGTAGTCTTTGTCTTGACACTATCATACATTTTAAAAAAGTTCTACTAGTCTCACCTTTTCTTTATCAATGAAAATATCTGTTCTTAGTAATTGTGTCTTACTGTCTATACCAGTTATCTTCTATCCATCTTATGAACTCCATCAAAGCAGTTTCTGAAAAGAGGAGTGTTTTGTATTCTCTTCGGTTTTATTTCTGTGACTGTTATAAGCATCCAATAAATACTTTTAAGTTATTGAATGGTTTAAAAAAACATTTTAGTTATGATAATTACTGTGCACTTAAAGTGTCCCAGAATATTCTGGCCTTCTTGTCTGTCTATTATATTAATTCCATCTTTTTATCTATTCTTAACTAGAACCAGACCATAGTTTGATCATTTGTTTTAATATTAATAAAGACATTCTTCTTCCTCTATTCATGACATTAAAAAAATCAGTAACTAGTTTGTTGTCTCAAATTCAAAATTCACCTTTTTGTATTTCTTTTAGCAGAGATTCAGAAATCTAAATTAATTTAGAGAAAAATACTGTCTTCATCACATAATCTCTTTCCACAGTTTTCTGTTTTTTCTTAATAGTATTATGAAAATTTTATTAAGCTGCCAAAATATGGTTGAGATTTTATTTTTTGCAGTCACTTGTACTATATGATATATGTTTTCATTTAGTAATTATTTTTCTAAAAGACAAATTTAAACTATTCATATTTTGCCTTAAACTTTATTTTTAGTGATTAAGAAACAAAAAGCTAGTTTTTTAGTTAAAAATGTACAATTGAATAATTTTCAGAATGTATTGAACTTTGTGATTTTCCATCCATGAAAATACAAAATTAATACAGAATGAAGAAAATCTGTTTTGTGTTAAAATTTTTATTAATATGAGTGAAACACCATTTTCTCTAACTGGTCTCTGTACTTCTGTCATTGAGATAGTTGAGCTGAATTTGCCAATCAGTTACATTCTTATTTCTTTATTGTTCAAACCACAAAGAAATTTAGAAAATATTTCATTGATTTCTACCTTTGCTGTCTAGTTTTATATTGTCAACTTGGCATGAACTATAGTCATTTGAGAAAGAATCTTATTTGAGAGAATACGCTGTCCCCAAGATTATCCTGTAGCCTCTAGGCAAGATTGTAGAGTGTTTTCTTTATTGGTAATTTATGTGGGAAAGCCATGCTCACTGTGGGTGGGGCCACCTGTGACCTTGTGGTCCTGGGTGCTATAAGAAAGCAGGCTAAGCAAGCCCTGAAGAGCAATTCAATAAGCAGCACTCCTCCATAGCCTCTGTATCAGTTCCTACCTCCATGTTCAAGTATGGAATGTGCAGTATACATAAATCAGCTAAAGATGATTCTCTGTTCTAAGTTTGAGCAGGTAAAAGACATCTGTCGACTTTATAAGTCAGTTTGGACTGCATAACCAAACTGTAATATAAATCGCCATCCATGTCATATGAAAGGATTGCACGTAATACTAAGTCATGAGGACTCTGTAACCAACAAGATTTATCATGTCTCATCCTGTCTCAGAGCTGTTCCCATGTAGAGGGATTAGCATATGCATCACCTGTCCTGTGCTGTTTTTGGTGTCTTTCTTCATGTTTGGTTTCTTTCTTCATGTCTGTAGCCAAGATTTTCAGAAGGTGTCCCCTGATAAAATCTGATCTTTCTTAACTTTGAAGAAATCCATACCTTTTTTGTTTCCTGTGAAAACAAAAGCATAACCTCTCCCCCGATGTAACACATTTCCTGATTTCCATGCTGAAGTTAAGACATCCTTAAAATATATAGGCTGATTTAATTCAGTAGATTTTTTCGCAATCCAGTATCTCTCAGCAGGTGCCATTTTTTGTTCATTAGCACTTAAAAATTCAATATTCATACATTTATATATTTAAACTATTTATATATTTCCATGGTTATCTATATCCATTTTCTTTTCTTTCTTCAGCACCCAAACACATTTTCAAGCATACTATACCTGTTCAGAGGTTTTCTCAGCCTGGACCTGGCTTTTTTTTTTTCACATCTGCAGCATTTCTCTGACCACCTGAGCCAAACCTTAAACAGCCAGGCCAGCTGCCGCAAGGCTCTGCTTAGAGCTGGTGTCTGGCTCTGTTCCCCCTCGGGTGAGTGAGAGCCAAGCCTCATGTCTGCAAGCCATGGCCAGGAACTGCATTAACCAGCCTCAGCTCTGGGAAGTTGCTGGTTTTGTGCCGCAGCAGATGTTTCTAACTAATTTCCCATTCTATCTAGTAGAGCACCATCCAAGTACTCTGCTGCATAGCAGGGCCTCTTAAAGGAGCCATGACTCTGCACTGCTAGCAGTGGGTTCATGCAAGTGCTGCATGTTGGATGCCAAATGTAGTTGGACTTTGTTGTCAGACTTTCTTTGGACTACCAGCCCCAAAATAATGACATCGAGACTTATTATTAATTATGAAAGCTTGATCTTAGTTTAGGTTTATCCCACTAGCTCTTATATTAACCTGTTTCTACTAATCTACATTCTGCCACATGGCTCTTTACCTGTCCTCCATTTTGATTTTTCTGTTTCTTTGTTTGTTTGTTTGTTTTTTGTTTTTTGAGACAAGGTTTCTCTGTTTAGTTTTGGTACCTGTCCTGGATCTCACTCTGTAGACCAGGCTGGCCTCGAACTCACAGAGATCCAACTGGCTCTGCCTCCCGAGTGCTATCACTAAAGGCGTGTGCCACCACCACCTGGCCTCTCCTCCATTTTGTACATCCAACTCCCTTCCATATCTCACTGACTAATACGACTTTTCCTCTTCCCAGAGTTCCTATCTCTGCCCAGAAGTCCCACCTATTCTTTTATTTCTTTTATGCCTAGCTATTGGTTATTCAGCTCTTTATTAAAACAGTGGCACATTTTCACACAGTGTGATCAAATCTCCCACAACAATTAGGACCTGATCACTTGCAGTCTCTAATTCTGTACATTTTATTCAACTGTGGAGCTCCATATTAGTCATCATTTACTGCAAACAGACACTGCCTCTATAAAGGTTGCATGATACATTAGTCTACGAGTATAATGATGAGTGGTTAGGAGTTGTCTTAGTACTACATTTATTAAGCAGACTAATAGCACTAGGTTCTCCCCCAGGGCTTATACCCTTTCTGGCCATATGTCCTGGCCTGATAATGGGGCCAGGTGTAAGCTGTGTCTTGAAGCAGACTTTAAATGCAATCAGAAAGCAATTGGCTATTCTCAGAACATTTGTACCGCTGTTACACAATGGGCACATTTTGCCAGAATGGTCATCATTGTAGCTTTCAGGGTTCATAGGTGAGTAAGGTTGTTGATGACTCTCCTCCCTCATTAGCATTCAGAGAACCTTTTAGCACTGTGAAATGTAGTCAATAGATATGAAATATCCAGATATGAACCAGCTTGATCTCTCCATATTCTATGACTCGAGTGTGTGGTGTCTTCATCAATAGGGTCTTACTATAACATTCTGGAGGTAACCAAAAGTATAAGTGATAAATATCTTGTAATGTTTGAGAATCTATAAGACATCACTGGCCAGCAACACCACAAGAAGTAACCCATTCCTGACACTGTTTTGTTTTGTTTTGTTTTAGCCTCTGGTGTCTGGTATGGTTATTGTTACCCATTATAATGTGACTTCATTTCAACTATTTTTATGTATGTGAATGTACATATTTTAGGGAGTGTCTAAAGTAGTTAGTTTCCATATGACTTTTTCCAAAACGTTTTTTGTATTGTATATCCCTCTCCATATTCCCTCCTTTACTCTGCCTCCAACTCTACCCCAATTTATCCTTTCCTGTTCCATTATTCCCCATTAACCCTTTACAAGACTGTATTTTATCTCCCCTCCCTAGAAAGCCTCTCCAAATGGCCCTTTAGCAATTTCCAGACCTCTGTGGGTATTCCAAATGAAAGATATCTGTAATTCAAAGCTAAGCTAACATTCAAAAATGGGAAAATATGTAGTATTTATCTTTCTTGATCTTGGTTACTTCACTCAGGATGGTTGTTTTCAGCTCCATCCATTTACCTTTAAATTGTGTATTTTCCTTTTTCACAATGCTTTCTGAACAGAATGCAAATAACACGGACATTGAGATCAGTATATAATAAATGGGACCTCATGAAACTAAAGTGTTTGAAGTGGCATTTATACCATGGGAAAAACTTTTACCAGTTGTCTTAGTCAATGTTCTATGGCTATGAAGAGACATCATGATCATAGCAACTCTTATAAAGGAAATCATTTAATTGGGGCTAGCTTACAGTTCAGAGGTTTAGTCCATTATCATTATGGCAGGAAGTATGGCAACATGCAGGCAGACATGGTGCTGGAGAGGTAGCTGAGAGTTCTACATCCAGATGAGCAGGCAGCAGAAAGAGAGACGCACTGGGCCTGGCTTGAGCATTTGAAAGCACAAAGTCCACCTCTAGTGACAAAATTCTTCCAACAAGCCCACACCTACTCCAGTGGGGCACAGCCACTCCAACAAGGCCACACCTCCTAAGGCCACTTCCTAAGCATTCAAATATATGAACCTATGAAGGTCATTCTTACTCAAACCACCACACCAGCTATACAATATAATAAACAGAGGGTTAATGTCTAGAATACACAAAAATTCAAAATTTTAAGGATCAAGAAATCAAACAACCCAATTTTAAAAACACTGCATGGAACTAAACAGAGAAGTTTTGAAAGATGAAGTATGAATGACTGAAAAACACTTAAAAATATGCAACATTGTTAACAATTAGAAAAATGCAAACTAGAACTACCTTAGATTTCATCTTACCCAACTCAAAATAACTAAGATTAAATAAATAGATAAACAAATGATGACAAATGCTGGTGTGAATTTGGGAAAAGGGACCACTCATCCATTTCTGGTAGGGAGGCAAACTGGTACAGCCATTGGGGATATCAATGTCAAGGTCCTTCAGGACTCTAAAAATAGATCTCACACATGGTTCAGCTATACCATTCTTGAGAATATGGCCAAAGGACTTTATACCCTACTGTAGAGATACCTGCTCTTCCATGTTCATTACAGCTCATTCATAGTTACTGGAAATGGAAACAGCCTACATGTCCATCAACTGGTGAATGGATAATGAAAATCTAGTTTATATATACAATAGAATGTTATTCAGCTCTTAAGAAAAATAAAACCTTTATTTTAAGTGATTTATACTATGTTGGAAGCAAATTAAAAAGCAAACAAACAAAGGAAACAATAAGTAGCTTCAGAAAGAAAAATGAAAGCAGTGAGATGATAGGATTTTGAAAACATTCTTACTCTCTTATTTGGAGCACACTGATATGATCTCATTCTTATTTTCAAAGCTTAAGTCATGAACCCATCATTATTTTATATTTTATTTATAATTTGTGTTGTAACAAAAGTTAATAAAAAAAATAAGTTCATTTTGAACTATCAGCAATAGATTTATGTCAGACTACTTAATAGATGAGAAAGCAAAATTAAGAAACAATGAATTAAAAAAAGGCTTACAGATACATGAACAAAATATTTAAAAACTGTATGTTTTTTATAAATCTTATCTATAAGCAAAGATTATATAAAACGTTGAATAAATCAATGCAATGGATATTTACTCATGAATATTTTAAGATATATTGATCTCTGCTAGTTACTTATTAGACAAAAGTGACCTGCTTCAGCTGGGTGCGTGCCCAGTAGCCTGTGGGGAAACATGCACTTTTCTAAGGAAAGAATAGGAAGCAGACTATGATTTATGGGCTTCTAAGAATTCTGTCAGAGAGTTAAAAGAGCATTTAGGTATTGTGAATGAGCTCATTCTAGTGAATGGCTCTTTCCTTCCATTGAGTTTTCTCTGTATCATGGGAGGCCCTGTTATCAAGATTCTGTCAGGCAAATTCTACTTTCCTAACTTTAGCCACATTTGTCTGTATTTGGATCCTTAAGTTTTTAGAAATACTAAAAATTTAATATTAGAAATACTGTGCAACCTTATATCCGAAAGGATTTGCATTTTAGAATATGAAGGTCAGACATAATATTTTCCATAGGAAAACATATTCTAAATTGCCATAAGCAACCATCTTTAAAATAAATGGTATGTTTCTTAATTGTGCCTACACTGAAGCCACTGAAGCCACTACCACAGAAAGTCCATTGAAAATTATGATAACACTTATGTATTACATTATAGAATATACCCATAATAGAATTTGTGGAAATAAATTTGTTAGCGTTCTATACTCAAGAACAGTTTTACCTTTTTGGAAAGTAATTATCATGAATTCTGCAATTAATCTTCCTTTGTGTTGACTACTAAAAATCTGAGAATTAAGGTTTTTGAAGTGCTTGGAACAAATGCCCAGGATTTCATATAAACAAATATTTGTTTTATCTCTACTTTTAAATTTCTAATTCCTTTATCTCTACTTTTAAAAAAGTAGATTTATCACTTGTCTCTTTTTAATTAATGCCATTCTGTAGGCTGTCGCTTTGCCTTGTTGACTGTATCCTTTGCTCTACAAAAGCTTCTCAGTTTCAAGAGGTCCCATTGATTGATTGTTTCTCTCAGTGTCTGAGATACTGGTGTTATATTTAGGAAGTGATCTCCTATGCCAATGCATTCAAGACTACTTCCTACTTTCTCTTCTAGCAGGTTCAGAGTAGCTGGATTTATGTTGAGGTCTTTGATCCACTTGGACTTAAGTTTTGTGCACGGTGATAGATATGGATCTATTTGCAGCCTTTTACACGTTGATATCCAGTTATGCCAGCACCATTTGTTGAAGATGCTTTCTTTTTTCCATTGTACACTTTTGGCTTCTTTGTCAAAAATTATATGTTCATAGGTGTGCGGATTAATGTCAAGGTCTTCAATTCGATTCCATTGGTCCACATCGGTTTTTATGCCAGTACCAAGCTGTTTTTATTACTGTAGCTCTATAGTAGAGCTTGAAGTCAGGGATCGTGATGCCTCCAGAGGTTGTTTTATTGTACAGGATTCTTTTGGCTATCCTGGGTTTTTTGTTTTTCCATATGAAGTTGAGTATTATTCTTTCCAGGTCTGTGAAGATGTAACGTATATGTTAAGTTTCATTAAACTTCATTTTTGGGAAACCAAATAACCTATAAATTAATGAATGCATTAAATTCCCTCATATATCTATCAGCCTTAAATATTTTGAAACAAATCAACTCAAATCTGCCATTTGAAGGAAAAATCATAATGGGAGCATTATGCTATTAAACAAAACAAAACAAAAGTCCTTTAAGCACATATTCTAAACTTTTGGACTCAGTGTTTCTAGAAGTTTCTGTCTTAGAAATCATGCTGGCCAATTACGATCTTTTAAAACTTTAGTGTCTGCATACAATCCTTTCAGAATGAGGCTGCATGAGTGTAATGGCTGTGTTGAAGTCTTAGAGGGTCTAAGAGAATTGCGGTGACTTGTAGGATCACTTGTAGTAAGACAGAAAGAACAACTCAGACTGAAGACTCTTTTCCAACAGTCTTTGTATGTTATTTGTATGTGTGTGCATAGATAAGTTGAAGTTACAAATGTCTGAATGTATAGTAACTTTTTGTGTTCCTTGTCCCAGGTCAATTGGTTATATTTTGAAAATTCTCTAATAGAATTACAGGGATATTAAATGATGACATTTGAAGAGCAATATCTGTCAGTCACCATTTTCCAGATAGCACAGTCAGCATTCTTATTCCCTATAAAATCTTTCAGTGTATTTGTCGACTGGTGGTCTGCATATTGATTCCTGCTGTTTCCATGACTAAAATTGATCCTCCACCTACTGAGACCTTTGCATGTCATCAGACTTACTTTTTCTCTTATGCCAAAATGACATTTGATTGTATTATGTACAGAAGTCTTCTGTTGGGGAGCTTCATCAATATGCTTATAGTCACTGATTTTACAGACCTCACAGGGACTACATTTGTGAATGAAAACTGGGCTGATTTGGGTTCTGGGAAGATCATATCAGATTTAAAGATTTAAAATAAAATTGTCCATTTTTCTGGATAATATTCAGTCTACTTCTAAAGTATTATATATTCATATATGAATATGATTTAGTTAACAAAAATTAAAGGACAAAAATAACAGTGAGTAAAAACCAACAAGCTATATGGAATAAAGTTACCTGAAAATAAAATGTACATAATTAGTCTTAAATGAGTCACATTATCAAAAACGAGTTACTGTTATTTGCAGGTTTTCTGTGCTATGTCCAGCTATTACATCAATTATATTTAACCCTAAAACAGATCTTCAGACTATTTAATTCCATTATACAAAGAATTAGATTCATGAAATTAACAAACATAATTGATTCCCATGCCTACAGCCTCTCAGAGAGCACACAGTAAATGTTACTCAAGTTTAGAGTTAGAAATCCCATCCCAGTATAGTGGGCAGGAATATTTGACATTATAGTCAATACTGGTTTGGCTTTTCCGGAGGCAAAAAAAAAATGTAATAAGTTAAAAAGCAAGAGGAGGCCCTAAAATGAGACCCAAATGCACAAAAGAGCATGAAATGGCAAATGAATGTGAAGCCCTTTGATTCCTGAGATTTGAATATAATTAGATGTCCAATTCATCTGAAAGTTTCAGTTTGTTCATAAATTTGAAGGGCTTTTGTTCTACCCCTTATTGCTTGGGAAATTCTAATGGTAATAATTTAATTTCTGTTTCATAGAAAAATAAACTCAGAGTTCAGAGGTGAAGTATCTTAGGAATTTCATACACAATAAGACTTCTAGTAACAGAAGAAAGAGTAACAATCAGGACCAATTGTACTGCTCAGAACAATTGAAAATCCTGGAAAGTGTTTATAAAAATGTATGGAGGCGCTGAAGAGTTAAGAAGGCGGTAAAGAGCCTGGGAACTGTGCTGTTGAGGAGATGGAAACAAGAGGATCCCCGAGGTTTGCTTGCTAGACAACTCAACCCATTTGGAAAATTCCCAGCCAGTGAGAAACCCGTCTCAGAGCAAAACTAAACAACAACAACAAGATAGATGATTCTTAAAAAATAATAGACAAAATAGGATACCAAGAGAAATATTTTTAAATAAGTTCATTAAAATATATTTTATTAATAACTGCAATATACGAATTAAACTCAAAATTCTACTATATACTTACTAGGATGGATAAAATTGAATCATTAGCAACACAAGAGTTGGTTAGGGTGTGGAGCAAAGAAGCTCTCCAAAACCACTGGAATAAAGTAAGTTTGCCATTGTCTAACAAAATGAAAATACTCATGACTGATGACTTAGGGACCCTACTTCTAAGTGCATAATGAAAAGAAAGGTAAATTTTACAATAAATTTATGCTAAGACTGTGATTAACTTTAATTGTATGAATTCAAAGTACCCAAAATTAAACAAATGAGTTGCTGCACTTGGTCCATGGTTGGGTGGCACTGTTTGTGGAAGATTTGGGGCTTTTAGATTGTGAAGACATACAGGAGGAAGTATGTCTCTGGCAGATTTTGAGTTCATAAGAGTTTATAACTTCACCCAGTTTTCTCTCTCTGCTTTCAACATATAGTAAATATGACTTCTCAGCTTCCTGCTTCAGTCACTTGGTGTAATGCCTGCCCTGCCACTATGAATATTAACCACCCAATACAAGACTCATGAGCCAAAGTAAACTCTCTATTCCATTAATAATTTTTGGTCATTTTCTGATAATGATGAAATGGAAGCATTTCTGTCTTCTGTTAGTCCTGTGTGGTCTCAGTGCAGGTAACCACTATTGTGAGTTATTAAGATACTTACACTTGCATGTATTTGGGTTCCATGTACTTGGGAAACTAACTTCCATCCTTTTACTCTGATTATGAATGTCTTTACCAGAGACTAAAATCACACTGTATATATAAATTGAAAAATAAGGACTTTTAAAATATCTAAATATTTTATATTAACTTTTTATTGATTCTTTGAGAATTTCATAGAATGTGTTTTGATCATGCTAACCCCCCAGATCCATCCCTACCTTTCTATTACTCTGTCATCTCCAGTAAACACTGTTTTCCTCTAACACTCCCTGACCACTGTCTTATAATCTTTCTACCCCCTCTTCCATAATAATCCCTGAACTATAGAGTATAGTGTAGTGTAGTGTGTGTGTGTGTGTGTGTGTGTGTGTGTGTGTGTGTGATAGATATCTCATTTGTGGCTAAGTACACCAAAGAATTTATTCTCTGCATTTTGACCAGTTATGAGTCATTATCAAATGATGTTTGAGAACTACACTAATCTGTGTACAAATTTTGAGGCCAAGTTAATATTATATACATCTAGCAAAATAAGTTACACTTCTGGGGCCTGGGAGCTCTGTAACACTCTGGCCAGTTTTCTCAATTACCAAGCATGTAGTTCGTCCTGCAGAACAAGCCTTAAGTCTTATCAGAAAGTGATTGGCTGCCCCAATAACAGCTGTGGCACTGCTGCACCAATGGGCAAGTCTCAGCATGTCGACTGTGTTGGTTAGTTTTTGTCAACTTCTGACAAACTGAATTACCTTGTCACAGGGAACCTCTGTTGAGTAATTGCTTCCAACAGCTTGGCCTGTGGTCATGAATGTGGGCCATTTTCTTGATTAACGGTTGATGTGAAAGGGCCCAACCCACTGTGGGCAGTGCTATCCCTGGACTGGTGATCCTAGGTTGGATTAGAAGGCAGGCTGAGCAAGAAGCCACCAAGATCAAGTCACTGTCATTCTTCCATGATCTCTGCTTCAGTTCTTGCCTACAGGGTCTTGCCTCAAGGTCCTTCCTTGGCTTCCTTAAAGGATGGATATAACCTGTAAGCCAAATAAACCCTTTCCTCTACATGTTTCTTTTGGTTATGATGCTAATCTATAAGAAAGCCAGTGTGTTCAGAACAAAAAGATACAGATGACTAAGACTCAGATCAGAGAGAGCCATTTAGCACTGGGGAAATACTTCACATTGCATGAGGTTCCCTGGACAATTGCAATAAAGAATTAAGTGATAGAAACTATGTCCAAAATTATTGTTTGACTGCTGAGTACAAGGTAATACTTAAAAAATGATCAAATCAGCAACAGAATTATCAGAATATAAATGAGCCAAATACTAATAATAGCCATGTTGAAGTAACATGAGTTTTTTAATTAGTAACAAAACACATTCTCTATAAGTAAACATTTAATTAACAGAAAAATTCCAAAAACGTAACCATTTCAACACCTTTAGAGGCGTTTGGGAATGCCAAGTAAACAACAATTGCTGATCTTTTGCCTTAATCACTGCTAAGACCATTGCTCCTGGATGGCTTAACCTCTTTAGATTATGTTTTCCCATTTCTATTTACTTCAGAAGTACTTTAGAGAAAGACAGTCTTAGTGAAGTGCTCTTAGGTTCTCTGTCTGATAAGTCCTGACGCTTATCATGCCCAGTACCTACCAGCAGAAGAAGAAACTGTGTAACGAGCCCCTGTATAAACCAAGCCAGAGTACTTGTTATAATGGCACAAAGGACAAGCATTTACCATGCTTCATTTCCTAATTATTTTGAATCCTTAACTCACATTTAAGCATGTAAAATTTTCTATAACTGTTCACTGAACAGATACTAATGAAAGGATTATTCTTCTGAACCTATGTAACCTTTATGTTATATAAATGTGCTAGTGTATTTAATTATTTATTTTAAATGCATGTATAAAATACGACTTTGCGCTTAAGTGTTTCTATTTTTTGAAAAGGCTTTTATGCTTAATTCAAGTCTAAGAACCATTCTATCTTTTAAAAACACCATTCAACTCTTCTGAGCTAAAAATAAATATGCCTTTGCAATGAAATGCTAATTTTTTGAAACATAAATTGTAACTGAGATTTTCAAAGTACATTAAATCTATTACTACTTTCTGTTTAAAATGGAAAAAGACATTAGCTTTTCATGCCCAATGTTGGAAATGGATGCTTGGAATTAGTAAACCTTAACTTACAAAGCACTGGAAAGAATAAATAGAATAATTGATGGAATAAGTCACAATATTTTCATTATTATCTCATTTTATCAAATAATTTCAAAGCTCTGATATTCAGAATACACAATTATACTTCTTCTCAGTGCATAATTTAATTTTGTTGACCTCTAAAGCTTCATAAATTGAATACTTTCCTAAGCAAGAATAAACCAACTAAATCTATTTAATAGCCAGTGAAATGGATGAGACTGTTTGACAAAGGATTCTGAGATACACCTGCATTTCCGAGGTCCCTGACATGTTTCCTCATTTGTACAGTACAGTACAGTGCACCCTGATAGTAATCCTTAGGATAATCATTTTCTAAGTGCACCGTGCTACTAAATGTTAAGGATTGCAGATGGTACATTACACAGCAGAAATATGTTTACATATAAAGAAGGATGGTCAACATTGTGGAACAAACAAGGTTTAGGAGTTGGTTTTGTTTGGACTGCTCCCTCAAAAATTACCCTATTTTTGACACCTCTGAAGAAATTGAACAGAGTACCTTTTATGAGAGACATTTGTTTCAAATTTGAGAGACACTCCCACCAAAGCATCTAGTCCTTTGCAGAATAGATATTTCAATTAAAATTATCGAAGTGAGCTATGTTAGAAAACTTACCTTCTAGATTCATGGCATTAATGCTGCTTTCTATGATTGCCTCACGAATGTAACCTTAGTTCCTATACCTCATTCCAATGATTACTGACTTTGATTTAACTTTTGATTGATTAATTTCTTTACTTGTTTTAAATTTATCTTTCAGTAAATTAACATCCTATATTTAAAATCCATGGATGTTTAATGAAATTTGCCACTTTTATATATTATTTGCATAGTTTGCCCACTTTTAAAGCTAGATTCAGTGTCCTACTTCTTAGGAATACTGTAAATATTGCATGTAGCCACAGGTACTTGGTTCTTAGAAGAAGAATTTGCTTCCTTAGTATGCCTTACAATTAGCACAATTCTCAGAAGGAATATCTATACTCTTAATAATAATAATAATAATAATAATAATAATAATAATAATATAATCTCAGACATGATAAAATAACAAATGCTTCAGCCCTAAACCCTGGGTCCATATGGTCACAAAATGAATGCCCTGCCATCAACTGGGGTGTGACTTAGACAATTTTTCTTTTGCTATTGTAGGCTTCACTTTTAATCCTTAAACTAAATAATCTCTTGCATCTTTTCATTCTGCCTGTCTTTATACTAAAATATTCCACCTGAGAATCACACAATAGTAAAGTAAGTCTAACAAGTTTCCTGTGCTAAGAAAGGCAGCATTCTGGCAGTATAGGCGTATTAGTCAAACCCATGCTCAGTTTCAATCTATATAAATAATGTGGCTCTAATAACTATATCTGCCTCATAAAGTTATTGGAAAAATTACATCTGTTAAAAGCCACAAAACACTTAACACCAAGCACATAGCAGTAAACAAAATATGTCAGCAATTATCAGTGCCATATTACGGTTTTATGTTTATCTCCTCTAGATGGGAAATGAGAGCATGGTAATTACAAATGAACACTGTGTTTATACTTTGGACTCTAGAATTTATACTTAAATTATAAGTCTACATACATACCAGTGTTCTCATATTGGGGCATTTATTATTCTTTCCTTTGACGTCCTAATAACTTACCTTGCCTAAAATTCTTAATTCTCCAAACCCTACAATTTTAATTCTGTGCATTTTCTCTCATCCATTTTCCTCTCAGATTTGTAGGTCCATCCAAACCCAAGTGCATTATCTTATTATTCCTACCCTCAGGACAAAGACTTCAAAAGTATTAACATTATCACAGGAGCTCATTCTGCCTACATCTTCTCTGTGCATTTGATCACATAAGCTGTCTCTATTCTCTAATCCATCAATCTCAGGTGCACATAAGCCAAACAGTTCCTAAAATTTCTCTAGGTCATAGTGGTTTTGACTTTTTAATGGTTTTGGAGAGCAGTGTTATGGCACAAAATGTTAGAAGATATAGTTTTACAGCTGAATACGTTCAAATTGATTTGACGTTATTCTCATTGATACTCTTTGGCAATACCACACAATTAGGGATGGAAGCACTATTAGTTTGAAAGTGAATGTGATAAGGAATTCTTCAGCATCTCACCTATTTCTAAGCAAGACTATTCATATGTGAACTCTATTTCTCTTTCCTTTACTCGCATATTTAGTCATGACTATTAACATTTATCTTCTTTTGCACAAATGGCCCAGGGCCTTGCTAAAGCTTATCTGCCTTGGGATTGCCTTTGCTCTGAGCCTATGGTTCTGAAAAGGCTGAAGCAAGGCAGCACATGCATTCCAGGTGCTAAAAATAAAACGAAAGATTAAATTGAAGGAGGAGATTTCATGTGACTAAGCAATGCTTTATAAGTCAGGCTTTTGTTTGGCTTTTAACTTTTATCATGAATGCAGTATTTCTGTCAATTTATCAAGCTACAAAGTTTTCAAAAAGAACTGTATCAAAGGTCAAGTTGCTCATGAAAGCATTACTGAAATGTCAGGAATAATTACATTCCACAAAAGAATAAACTCCTAAAGAAATTAAATATCCATTTGTAAAAAGTTGTCTCTGTGTGGTGATCTCATTTCCCAAAGTCATAGTATTGATGACTTCCAAATTGTGTTATGCCACATTGAATTGATTTATTTTAAAAGTAGGTTATGACATAAAAGAAAACATATTTTGGAAAGGGATCTAGTATAAAGATTTAAGTAAAATAGGTTTATTTATTTTTACCAACTTTTCACAAGTGCCTACTAAATGGCTGTGCCTAGAGATTAACATATTATGAATGAAGAGAACATAGGAAAGACCAGTAAGAGGAGTGGGAAATCCTTCCTGTGTCTTTCAATATGAAATGTTTAATACAGAAATCAAGACGCTCTTAGATGCTTTGTTTCAAATACTCTAAAGTTATGGCCCAAAATGATTTTCTCCTGACTTGTTACAGTAGTCCACTGCTTAGACATAGTAAGACTTCAAAAGTGTAATTTTTCACCCACAAATTATCGCCATTGTCTAACCAGTAGTTGTAGAATAGACAAGCAGCACAGGAATAGATTTCACTGGTGTGGTGCTTAGAATTTCAACTTTATGCAGATTGAGACTAGCGCAAAGTTTCTTAAGTTTAAATACATGTTTATTTGTTTCCTTTGACATTATAAGAGTAATTAGTTAATTAAGAAAATTGAACTTAAAAAGAATGATGTAATTTTTCTTGTGGTGATTAATTTTTAAGTGATAATCATCACTTAATAATGATTTGCACCCAGCTTGTCCATAATATTGAATAGAGAACAACTCTGACCTGACCCCTCAGGTCAAATGCCATGAACAACCAGTCTACTTCTCAAAGTAAAAAATCTCCTTTATCTGTGTAAGCCAGGACACATAAGAAACTAGGATCCTCATAATTATATCATAAACTTCTATAGTATCTTTAAACTATACTGTCTCAAACTTAGAAAGTATTTGCTCTCTTCTATAAGAGTAAAATCCCCCTCTAACATATATGTTTATTTGCTTTCAGGTTTGGAGCCAAAGCATGTTTAGAATATACATTTTGTACATACATTCACATTTTCCCTTATGAACTCTGGCATGTCTAGTCATAATCCATTAATTCAAGATCTTTTATCAGTGAGCACAATGGTATATTGTGTTAATCTATATTGCTTATGTGATATATCTAGTTCTAAGTCACTTGGTCTTCTTATAAATTTTGACAAGATCACAAAGTCAAAAAGAGGTTTTTGTTTGTTTGTTTGTTTGTTTTTTGTTTTTCGAGACAGGGTTTCTCTGTGTAGCTTTGCGCCTTTCCTGGGACTCACTTGGTAGCCCAGGCTGGCCTCGAACTCACAGAGATCCGCCTGCCTCTGCCTCCCGAGTGCTGGGATTAAAGGCGTGCGCCACCACCGCCCGGCAAGTTTTATTTTTTAATTTAATTTATACCAGAAATGTGTTCATGTATTTTATGTTTGTAAAAGCAATTTCTGTAGTGCCTGATCTGAAAAGGTAACACACATCTTTAATTCTAGTTTGAGGCCAGCCTAGTCTACAAAGCAAGTTCCAGACCAGTCAGAGTTACATAAAGAGACCCTGTCTTAAAAACAAACAAATAAAAAAGTGTAGTGCATTTATAATAATTATATTTACTTTTTCTTTTTGTGTCCATAAAAGATATATCAAGAAGAAAATCAGAAAACAAGGAGGTAATGATTATTTAAGCAAGAATATTTGCAATTCAAAATTGGTCTTGAAAACTTAGTCATATAGAATTATAAACGCATTGTAGATTCATCTTTTCTTTTTCAAGCTGTAGGACCCATTAAGCCTTGTTCTCTAGAAGTGTATAGGTAGGAAAATAGACTCACTAGACAGGTTATGTCAATTGGGGCAGATGGTGGGTATTTTAAAATAAAGCAGACATGAATGCATGATCAGAACTACAAGGAATCATTACTGAGTGTGATGTAGTTTGGTTATAATTTTCAGGGAACATGAAAAGTATAACAATCTCCAGAAACAAAAGTATAGTAACTAGGACCTTAAAAAAGAGCCAATCCAGATATGGATTGGAGGGGAAGGAGGGAGGAACTGGTAGAAGTAGAGGGAGGGGAAATTCTAATCAGGACATAGTATATGAGAAAATAATCTATTTACAATAAAAGGGAAAAAATAGCCAGTCCACAATCCCTCATCCACAAAGGAACCTGTGTTGTTCTTTAAGGCACTAACTGGTCCAGCACCTACAAGATGTCTTAGTGTGTTGTAAGGAGAGGTAGTGGGTGATTACTGGGGATTTGTGTGCCATCATAAGGATCACAGGAAATGGCATTCTATGATGCAGCTACTTTTGAGCACAAGCTTTTAATTATAGCTTTATTAAACCAATAGACTATAATAAATGTGACTGCTTTGGTGATTGTATTGATTTCTCTTAAAGATGCTCGTAATATATTACTTCTCTTATTCAGGGCTATAATTCTTGTCGTTCATTCAGTCTAGCAGTATTGGAGCAAGTCAAAGATGAACTGACTTTCCTATCTAGAAGATGCCCCAGGGAGTATGATAAGTGACTGTAGTTCTGCACAGCTATTTCACATACAGTTGTTAAAATCCCACGTTAATTATTTGGTCAATAGATAGTTGACTATAGAATAGCATAGGTAGCTAATGTGTTCATGTTTCTGTTGATTACTGTGAGCTAATTATCCTAACCTACATTATGAATTTCAGCCAATGAAGGACTGATAGTACATGAGTTCAGAAGCTTAGTGGTTATGTCCTCAGCACTGAAATAAATAAATAAATAAATAAATAAATAAATAAATAAATAAACAAACAAACCAAGAGTCAAATACCACAGTTCCAAATCATTTAAAAAAAAAGACTATACTATTTAATAATTGTGTAACAAATTAATATTTCTTCATTTACTTATTTTATTATTTTTGCAAAACTAACATTGGAAAATCACTGTATTATCAAGCTTATGTGATGAGTACAATGGTATCTACCACTAGAGTACTTTTGTTTGTTTGTTTGTTTTTTCAAGACAGGGTTTCTGTGTCTTTGCGCCTTTCCTGGAACTCACTTGGTAGTCCAGGCTGGCCTCTAACTCACAGAGATCTGCCTGCTTCTGCTAGAGTACTTTTATACAATTCTACTTATAAGTAGAATTAAGAAAATATGATTAGAATATTAGTCCAAGTTAATTAGAACACAAAGGAGCTAAGAATGGACCATATTCATCCCCAAAGTGGTATGGCAGGGACATCATCCCCTCTTCTGACAAGTGGTAAAATAGGCAGAGTACTATTACAGCATAGGCAGAGTACTATTTCATCACAGGCACAGTACTATTACAGCATAGGTAGAGTACTATTTCATCACAGGCACAGTACTATTACAGCATAGGCAGAGTACTATTTCATCATAGGCACAGTACTATTACAGCATAGGTAGAGTACTATTTCATCATAGGCAGAGTACTATTTTATCATAAGCACAGTACTATTTCATCACAGGCACAGTACTATTACAGCATAGGCAGAGTACTATTTCATCACAGGCACAGTACTATTACAGCATAGGCAGAGTACTATTTCATCATAGGCACAGTACTATTGCATCAAACAAGATTTTCCACCTGTGTGGCAGACATTGCTCTCGGTTCTTAGTTTTTAAAAAAAACTTATTTAATACATATGACAATACTGTAAATATAATTATTAGCTTCCATTTGAGGATTGGAAAACTAAGTCTTAGAATATGTAAATACTTACTCAAGGACACATATTTGGTATGTTGAAAAAAACAGAATTTGAACCAGGATAATTTTTTAGTTTTAGTTACTAAAAAACAGACATCTGTAAGATATGGAGATTAACACTGTAGGCAATTTCAAGTTCAGAAACAATTAAGAGGAATGAAGTTGTAAAAAAAATAAAAATAAAAAACCTATTCAGACATGAAGATATGAATTATCTACCCTCTCTGAATAATTAGTGCTCATTCCCCATTTTCTTCATTTCCCTCCTCAAATCACTTGTATCTGCTATTTCCTTCTCTATTGCACACACATACACACACACACACACACACACACACACACACACAGTGGTCCCTCTTTACTTTCTGCAATTACTCCACATTATATATTTACATTTGAAGATTTCGAACTAGAAACTTCAGATGAAAACATCATGTGATATTTGTCTTTCTGACTCTGAGTTAGCTCATTCAATATGATCTTTTCTAGTTCCTTTAATTTATCTGCAAATTTCATGATTTCATTTTTCTTTAAAGCTGAGTAGTATCCCATAGTGTATATATACTACATTTTCATTATCATTCATGAGTTAAGAGACACATTTCCTAGCCATTGTGAATAAAGCAGCAATGAACATGGATGAACAAGTACCTGTGGAGTAGGATATCCACTCCTGTGAGTGTACCTGGGCCATATATAAAATTTATCTTTAGGTTTTTGAGCTTTCTCCACACTGATATCCAGAGGAGAAAAATATGACAGTAAAGATGTCTGGAAAAAGTCATAAAGAATCATACTATTAACTATCTACATTAAAAAATCTCTAATACATGTGACTATTATGTATAAATAAACTTACAAAGTTTAAATAAGAATTTCTCATCTGTGCCCCTCCCCCAGGCCCACAGACTATGTAAAACACAAAAAACAACACCAGACATGAGAAATCCTCTTTTAAGTTGTTGAACAAGGTTGTCCAAGAGACTTCCAGAATATTATAAGCTATTGCTATTGCCTTTGGTTACATCCCAGAAGTGCTAAGAATACCCTACAGCTGAAGGCACCATGCACTTCAGACACAGGGCTTAGAGGATCTGAGCTGGATCAGACACGAATGCCTCCGTCCTGAGGACCAGCTTTCATGATACCAAGAAGGTAGTGTGCAAGTTTCTAAAGGAAAGAAGGAACCAATAATCCTCTCCAGCTATAATACCTGTGGATCACAACAACAAGACATATGGCTCAATAACCATCTAAGCGTGCAGTTCTGGCAAGCATACCTTGGCACCAACCAACAACTCTCTAATTGGACTTAAGGCATATTCAACAGGAAGTAAGTGGTGCATGGTACAGAAAACAGGGCTAGTTAAATAATAGAATTTGGCGGGGAACTTACACCTCCACTCTGCTAGTCCAGCAAAATCCCTACATTCATCCTAACAATTTATCCTTTACCTATAAATATGTGTATTTCTCGCTCCTCAGCAAGGAAACTTTTCTTTGCAACAGATGAAAACCACAATTAATCAAAATGCAATTTTTAGAGCCTAGTTATAACTAATACATCTATAACACAACTTCCACA
This sequence comes from Peromyscus eremicus, assembly GCF_949786415.1. Lineage (NCBI taxonomy): Eukaryota > Metazoa > Chordata > Mammalia > Rodentia > Cricetidae > Peromyscus > Peromyscus eremicus. Next base: position 25,393,905 of record NC_081418.1, on the reverse strand, counting down.
GCTAAAGTTCAGGGATCATTGTGAGAAAAGGATGGAAACAGGGTAAGACTCCAAGAAACAGGGAGTCTGCTGTGAGATTTTTGTCTCCTAGAAATGTCAGAAACTACATCCATGAAGTCTTACCAACACGACTGCCTAAACATGATCTGAACAAATGAAACAACAACAGAAATGCTTACTTGGAAACAGGAAAGCTCATCAGGCCTCAGCACTAGACAAGGAACTACAGGCCACCTAGGGAATACTGAGAGAGGGAGAAACAGTCTTTCCCGGGGAAGAACATATCAATTGGCTATCCAACACGTATTGTTCATCTGTGAAAACATATACATACAGGTAACATGACATGGACTGAGCAGGTTTTATTTGTGTATTAAGAGTATGTATATAATATATATGTGTATAAACAATTCAAGTAAAAGAAGTCATGAATTTGAAAGTGAACAAGGACAAGTTATGGGAAGACTTGGAGAGAAAAGAGGAAGAGAGAAATGGCATGCTTATATTCTAATCTCAAAAACTAAAAAAAAAGGAAAAGAAAAGACAAAAAACTTTTAAAAATGAAAATGTGAAATAAATATGAACATTGAAACAAAAATAAAACTAATCTCAAATTTTGGCAAAAATACAGTTATTATTTGCATTTTCTATAGGCATGAGAATATTTTCTATAAACCTGAGTCAGGATGCATTTTAGTCACTAAATATAAACAAAGTCAGAGGGTCTGTGACATTCATTAAGACACAATCCTAGCTGGGGGTGGTGGTGCATGCCTTTAGTCCCAGCACTTGGTGGGAGGCAGAGCAGGAGAATGTGAGTTCCAGCCCAGCCTGGTCTACAAAGGGAGTTCCAGGATAGCCAGAGCTACAAGAAACCTTGTCCTGAAAAAAAAAAAAGACAAAAAACAAACAAATAAAGATGCAATCACAGTAGGAAAGGACAACAAATTAAGTATTAACTTCAGTTAACAGAAAAAGAAAAAAACACTTGCAGATCAGAAACATGCCTTTTTCCTCCCTGACACAGGCGTTCTTACGAAGGTCAGCCATGATTGCTATATCTCGCTTACTTGAGTTACAAAATTCAAAAAGAAAATTCTGTTTAAATTCTATTTGGGCCTCAGCCTTCATCGCTTATTCATGAGTCATGGTATTTATTACATTTGATTAGGATGGAATCTAACTCAAAAAAAAAAAAGATGAAGGTCTCAATGGTTACCAGATTGGAGACTAGACTGGGAAGTTAATGCCTGCAGAAGAACGGGAGCCCTGGATTCAGAGACGCGTGACTCCATTTCCTATGGTCTTGAAGGAAGGAAATTTGGCTTGGATTTGAAATAATAACAAAATTGAGAAAGATAGAGACAGAGAAGCTTTAGAACAGAAAACAAAGATGGAAGAAAATCACTTAAAGTAATATTTGAAGAAATTAGGTTGGTTGAAGTTCTTTAAATGTCAACAAGTAAGTATATAATTGGATAAAAAGGAAGCTAGAGATATTTTTCATGTCGGGAATTTCATGAAGAATTTGTCAAGTAAAAATTGCTCCGACAGTACACAGTGTGTTTTACACAGTTAGAGTGGGGAGAAGCAGAAGTCAGACTGGCGGAAAGAAAAGACAAAGAATGCTTTAAGTGCGAGGGTGGGCTAATGGGAAGGTACTGGAGAGCCCTGCGGGGAGCTTTCATAACCGAATCTGCCTCTCAGAATGAGCTAGCTCTTCCTGAGTTTCTGTGCTCTTCTCTGTAGGCCATCTCTGTTTGCACACCCGAACACCAGGAAGCCAGGCACCTCCAAGTCTCACAGAGAAGGGAGATCAAGGCACTGTCTTAACATGCAAACACTTAGGAGAGAAAGTTCTCAGCTCTGTGAGAAAGATAATCTCTAGGTTTCAATACTGGTAAATAGCTTTGAAAATTACATAGATTTCAATGGAGGAAAGAAAGAATTTATAGTTATGTTTTAAAATAAATGTTCAAACAGAAAGTGAGGGTGGAAAGATCCCTCATCCCAGAGCGTGATTCAAGGTCCTCTCCAAACCAAAAGCAAGAATTCCAGCACAATTAACATTTGCTGTGAAGGGTGCTCCATAGAAATAGAATAGAATTCCTTTCATGCAGAGATATCTGTGACACGGTACTAATAAACCAGGCTTAATGGTCTTTAGGGTCTTAATAAACATGGCCTGATTCCCTTTCCCAGACATGACGGGGGAAAAAACCTATTTACAACAAAGAAAGTGAAAGGCTCCTATTTTCCTGTATATAGAGGAGACACACTTCTACCTTATCAACTATGGACTTCTCACACACCTCTCAGCAGCGACCCAGTAATTAGATAAAGTTCAAAGCCCACCAAAATTCTGTACGTGACTACCATGAAAACAATGAGGGGAGACTTGAGCTGAAATAAGCTCACAGATTGGTTCTGTGTGAGGCTTCCTTTCTCCTGAGCTCCACTCCTCCCCCTAATCCTCAGGCTCAAACCTCCCCTAAAATGTAATTGACAAATCTCCAACACTGTCCCTTAAAATGGCTTATCCTGAACTTCTTTGCAATACTGAAGTCACAAATCCCATTTTAGCCTAAGTCAAGGTCCCTAAAGCCTAGGTAAACTCCTCTGACTGCTGAGGGTGGCAGCAATGCAGCTCTACCTCTGTCCTCTCACGGCTGACACAAGAGATCCTAAGGGGCTTAGAATCTAGACGAAAGCCTCAGTTTAGTCTGAGGAAAGAAACGTTAAGGCCTAATTTGCCAGGTCCTAGTGAGCTCACATTTTGGAAAGGGGCAGACACCAGTGGGAAGGGTTTGTTTGTTTGTTTGTTTGTTTGTTATAAAAGCAACGTGTAACGGAGGATTTCGGACTCACTTCTTCTCCTTTCACAAGCCTTTACTGGGAAACTCCAAAGTGCCAAGGTCTGAACCAAGGGCGTAGCCAGAGCTGAAGACCTCTAAATAGAAGTTCTCAGTCTAATTGGGGTACAGGTGAGCAAGCGTACAGGTTAAAACGTTCCTCAGTCAGCTGATTCTGAACCTCCAAACTTTGCAATGAGTTGCAGAGAGTTTAGTTTAAGGCTACTATGAACCAATAGCTGAGGAGCTCCCAACTGGACCAGGCCCTCTGGATAAGTGAGACAGTTGATTAGCTTGAACTGTTTGGGAGGCATCCAGGCAGTGGGACCGGGACCTGTCCTTAGTGCATGAGCTGGCTGTTTGGAACCTGGGGCTTATGCAGGGACACTTTGCTCAGCCTGGGAGAGGGGACTGGACCTGCCTGGACTGAATCTACCAGGTTGAGCTGAATCCCCAAGGGAGTCCTTGCCCTGGAGGAGATGGGAATGGGGGGATGGGCTGGGGGGAGGGGGGACGGGAGGAGGGGAGGACAGGGGAATCCGTGGCTGATATGTAATATTAAATCAAATTATTAAAAAAAAGAAAAAAACATTTTCTTAAAAAGATAATGCAAATGTGAGACTCCATTATCTTAATTTTTAAGCTTCTGTTGGTTAGCAAATAAAAATGCAAATACACATTCTCACAATGTCAATATGACTTTTACAATGATTTTTGAACAGTACAAAAAAAAACACAATGATGTTTCATGGGGTTGCTATAGTTGTTGTCTTGGTCTCCTAAGATAAATTTAATTCACAAATTATAATGCTAAGGACTCATAACAGAATTTGCTTTTTCTTGTTTCTTTCTTTTTTTTTTTTTTTTTTGGTTTTTTGAGACAGGATTTCTCCATGGAGTTTTGGTTCCTGTCCTGGAGCTCGCTCTGTAGACCAGGCTGGCCTCGAACTCACAGAGCACAGAGATCCACCTGGCTCTGCCTCCCGAGTGCTAAGATTAAAGGCGTGTGCCACCACTGCCCAGCAGAATTTGCTTTTTCAACTAACATTTGCATCTACTTTCACTCTGTCTAAGATCTCTTTTCTGTTTTTCATTTCAGCTCCTTTATATTGATAAATTTTAATATTGAATAGAAATGCTTTATATAGACTACTACTGTAAACCAAAATATATACCACAGAAGCTACATGTTGGAACTGTAGAGACGCCTTAGTGGTTAAGAGCATGCATTGCTCTTCCAAAGCACTCATGTTCAAACCCCAGCACCCAAACGCTGGCTTACAATTGCGTGTAACTCCAGTGACATGGATCAGCCACCCTCCAGTGGCCTCTGTGGACACTAAGCATGCATGGAAGTAAAACATCCATACACATAAAAATATTTTTAAAGAATTAAAAAGAAAAATTCATCAAGTGTTTAAGGAACAATGCCAGCACATACATGCTAGCACATACTTAAAACACAGTTAATTGTGGGCTTAGTGCTTTACTTTTGCAATCTTGATCTTAATACTTTCAAAGCCTTAACAAACAACAGTTTATCTTTTATATTTCATTTAAGATCTGTGAAAATTAGTGTAATAAGTCTCCAGTATATGGTTTAATAAAGGAAGAAAATATGTGCTGAATCTGAATTCCTATTTTGTTTTATATCCATTGGAAACTTCATGAATTTTTAGTATGATTATTTCAAGCACATGTTCAAGTCTTTTACTAGTGATAGGAAGTACAGTAGAATGGAAAGGATAGTTGGGAATTTCATGAAATAGTTTGAAAATCTCATCAAAACAGGCTGGATACAAAGGATTTGCAGATTTATCTAAAGGTGTCAAAATAAATGTTTCAGTTTATGAAAATGAAAAAGAGAATTATGAAAACATACTTTTTCTCTTGTTATTTTTGAGACTATAATATATTTGCGTCATTTCTCCCTTCTCTTTCATCCCTCCATACTCTTCCATACGCCCCTGCTTTCTTTCTTTCAAATTCATTGCCTTTGCTTTTTAAGCTGTTGTTACATTTGTATATGTATACACTTATGTATACATATTTACATATATGTATATGTTCCTAAATATAATCTGCTCATTTGCACAATGTTACTTTTATGTATGTTTCCAGGGCTGAAAATTTGGTATTGGACAATCAGTTGGTGTGCTCTTCCCTGGGAAAGGCTATTTCTCCCACTCAGCGTTCCATAGTTGCCTACAGTTCTTTGTGAAGGGTTGAGGCCTTACGGACTTCCTGTCCACTTTAGCATGTCTCTTATTTTCATCCTTGTTCAATAATGAAAACATACTCTTAACATTATACTTGTGATTTAAAAAAAACAAACTAAATGGATAGATACCAACTTGAACATTTATATCTCAGTCTTAATTGACAAAAATTAATAAGCACACAAATTCAATTTTCTGGGTCAATTTCTTATATAGGATCTCACAGAAACATGACACATTTAAATTAGGCTTCAAAATGAAGTATAGGTTGAAGATTTAAATTAAAAATTCAGTGTTGTGTTCTATATTTCCATAAAATATACAAGCTTGCAAAGTTTAAAAAAATCTAGAGCTTTGCAGGTGTATAAAAAAATGAGTCATGTAAGTGTAAAACAACTCTTTGAAATTATTTATATGTTAAATTTGTGTCATAAGGTGAGTATATTGACTACCCAAAGGAGAATATAAAATGCTTTTAATGTCGTCATAAGCATCTCACTAAGATACTGTCTCCAAACCAACCAAAGAGAAGAAACGAATGTGCTGCTCATATCAGTGCCAGCTCCGGTACTTCATCTGCCACAGGAGTCATCATCAGCATGTCCACCTGTATTTGTAGGGATGCTCATTCAGACAAACAGTGCCTCAAAAAGTCCCGCAGGGAATGTCTGAATTTGCCACAGTTGGAGGGCCCCGAAGACAAAAAAGGTGCATTTCCAAAGTTCTCAGCAGAAAAATTTGCAGATCTTAATCAGAATTATGTATTCTGAGTGATTTTTTGCTATACACAAATAATATCTATATAATCACTGAAACTGTGTCATGAAAAACAGTACTTATCCAATTAAAGCAAACATAATTAAGAAACAACTTCTAAGACTATGAAGGAGAAAATTATTTTTGACTGTTCTTGTGTAGCCTTATTTGCGATCCACTTCTTACAATAAGGTAAAAATGACAGTTCACAGTCTCACAAGGTGCTTCAGATATGAAACTGCTGGTTAAAAACATAGATGCATTTTACTATTTACTTGTCTTGTTTTCCTCTTACATTTATTTCTTTTAACTAGTAGTTTACACATGACTTAGCCCTGTATGTTGGGAATTTAGCTTTGAAAGAACACAGCCCCTAAAGGTTTCAATTAGCCATGTCGATTAAAGCTCTCATCAAAACAAAGTCAAAGATTTGAATGATTCTCAACTCTCACAGATTCATTATTGTGTGTTCAGTGGCCATGAGCCCAGTGTATTAATATATAGAAAGGTTAGCACTACCTCTCTACTGAGGCAGAGTGTAGCCATACATCACTTTTTGGAGAAGTAACTCAAGAGTACCAATTTCTTGACTTCTTTGTAGACAAAGTTCATCCATCAACTGCTTTAGTGTTGCAACTCTTCTTACCAACATACGGTTAAAAAGACTGGCGAATTGGTTATCATCTCTGTCACTTTGGTGACACTTCTGCTGTTTGAGACAAATAGCCAAAGCTTGATAACTCTCAATTTCCTTTAAAGTAAAAAAAAAAAAAAAAAAAAAAAAAAAAAAAAAAAAAAAAAGGAATAGTTGATCTGAGAGTATAGCTCAGTGTCAGAGCATGTACTTAGCTTGTACAAGGCCCTAGGTCCAATAGTTGTCACTAAAAATTCAATTTAAAAGTGTTTTTAAAAACATTGATGCCTATGTCTGAATGTTAGTCAGAGAATTAGCTAAGATGCGTGTATACAACAGTCATTAGACAAATGGATATCCAGTAATGATTTGTTACAACACAGTTTTCACTTGTGTGTATTCTCTCTATAAAAAGAAGTATACAGTGTATCCCCCAGAAAAGCAAGAGTTACAACGTATAAAATTCAATTTATGGGGTTGCCCTTTAAAGAGGAAGTCTGATTCTGCTCAAACCAGAAGACAACAAACATAGATAAATCCTAGAGCAATATTTCTTAGCTTTTATGTGTGTGTAAATCACCCAAGGATCTGTTGTAAGTGCACATTCTGGTTAACAGAAAGAGAGGCTGCATTTCCAGCCAACAGATGATTTATGCAATGTTTTCCACTGAGTACAGTTTGGTAAGGTTCTTGACGGCCAGAATGCAAGACAACTGAAGAAATGTAGTTTTTTAATCCATATTAAGTACTTAGTCCACATCCAAATGTTTGTTTTCCTAATACAATGTCCATTAATTTATTCATTTTATGCACAAAATAATAATTTTCTACTATGTGTCAGCTATAGGTTCTAAGTATGAGGACCTAAACAAGAAAGATGACTACTAGGTGCTCAAGATGACTTAATGTATAAAGACAATCTGGGCCGAGCTTGAACACTTGCATTCAGGCTCCACATACTGGAAGAAAAAAAGCCAGCTCCAATAAGTTGTTTGTTTGTTTGTTTATTTGTGCCTCCACACTCACAACATGGCACTTTTGCACTCACCCAAACATGCACACACACAAAATAAATATTAAAAAGTGATAAATGTCATGACTTTATTTAATCTTAATAACAGGTTCTTGAAGTGATTAAAATCATGATAAAAATATGCAGTTACTGTGCGTGTATATGGTCAATGAAGACTGAATTTTGGTAGTCATCTGGACAAAGAAGAAAATTTTTCATGCAAAGTTGAATTAGTTACTTTTCTGTTGCTGTAAAAACACCAGGCAACTTATAGAAGAAAAAGGTTATTTATGCTTGTGGATCCAGGGTGTTAGAGACCATGACAGTGGAGTAAAGGTGTAGCAAACTCTGTGGTGGCAGGAGCGGATTCCTGAGGGCTCACTCATTAACTATAAGTGTGAAGTAGAGAGAGTGAACCAAGAATGACTGAGCCTTTAACATCTAAAAGCCTGTCCCAAGTGACATACTTCCTCCAGAAAGGCCATGCCTCCTAAACCTCCCAAACAGTATCATCAAATGGGGGACAATACTCCAATACCTGAGACTATGGGGGTTATTTCTCATAAAACCATCACAAAAGTAAAGAGAAATTGCTAAGTCCCTGCTTCAACAGTGAGATTTGTTTGTGGAAAGGGAAAACTAGCTTTTGTGTCTAGAGCATAAGGCTTCAATGTGCCCACAAAGGCTGTGACTGTATGCCTGTGGCCTACACAGGATCCAAGGAGCACAAATCCCCACATATATTGGGGAGCTGGTCATGAAGTCCCAACCCTAGCTGAAGAGCTTTCGGTCAGCCATTGATGGTTGCTGGTAGAAGGAGAGTCAGTTTTCTTCAATGATGTGGCTCCTGAGAGGCTACCACCCATACTTCAGCAGTTGGCCCTACATTCTGATATCACTAAATAGATTCACTCAGTGTGAATAATGCAGCACATGAAGTTTGGAGGAAAAGGTGGTGGGTGACATAGGGGAGGAACTGTGAAGACTAGAATAGATGATGAATTTCATGAAAACACATTAGATACATGTTTGAAATCTTCAGACTATTTAAATAAAAGCTTCACTGTGAATGCCAGACAGTAATGGCTGAGAGATAAGAGAACTGAGAGGCAAAATCATGTCTGGTGAGGTAGAGGAGAGGGCAGCATACACTCCAGAATCATTAGGGGAGTCTCAGAAATTGCACCTGATTAATCTGCATGGTGCCACCAAAAATCAAGTTATGCTGTTTGGATTGAATAATATGCCTAGGGGGGAAAATAAAACAAAAACCCTCCCTAAGCAAAGCATGGTGAGTGAACTGGCTAATATAAGGTGGGAGCAACTTGAAACATGAGGAAGGCCATTTTATATATCCCTTTGGTTTACACTCTAGCAAACAGAAACCCATCTCTTAAGTCAGGAAGTCTATTACAACAGTATTCTTGGCACGAACTCCCAATTGCTACAGAATTATATCTTTCTGAGTGAGATAACTGGAAACTATTGGAGAACATATGAATTGTCACACTTATTAACTATCAGCTGCAGTTTCAAACTTTCTCATCATTCCACAGGATACTGGAAAGAAAGTGAGAGAGAAAAGATGGCAGACAGCTAGGACAATGAAAGATACCCCCTTGCCTTAAGAAAAAGCCCAGTTTAATAGGAAAAAAGTCATTATTATTATTATTATTATTATTATTATTATTATATAAATTATAAGATATTACCTGCCTTATTACACGATAATGATTTTCTACTCTACTTAACATCTGTGTATTTGTCTTTTAATCATATTGTCTTATTGGGTTATATACCAAACTTCGCAGCTAGTGAAAGCTGTATTTGAGAAACCAGAGTCACAAAGAGACCCTGTTGCCTCAGCTATAATTCTAAAGAACCTCTCCTACTAGTGAAGAAGGCTAAGATTTCAGATCTTACATACTAGCGGATATAAATGCATTTCAATTGACTTCTGATTTTTTTCTAACAGTAAAAGGCCCTTCAAAGTAGTAGTTATTAACATGTTAGCACATTTCCAATTTACTTCTGATTTTCTGTCTCACTTTTCAAATATGTAAGTAAAGCAGTGTAGAGTACAACAGTGTTCCTAGCCTTCAACCAGAGAAAATTTGCTTGGATTTGTTAGTGTAGTGATTGTCAAGAATGGCAAGTCAGTAGCCTTCCTCCCCTGAATGTCTAATACAACACTCAGGAGTCTTTAAATTCATCCAGGATTGTGGATATGTTGTACAGCAAATAGCAGAAAGATTTTCACTTGCTTACATGATGTATTGTTTCATTCTACTCTGTGCAACTCAGAGTAACCAAGTCACAGAATCCAGACTTCTATCAGACTTCTTTTTATCCCATTTTCTCACAGTCTTATTGCTTCTCCTTGTTCTTTATTCACAATAATACTTTCATTTTTTCTGGACTTTTATCTCATTTCATTCGCTCGTCAAATAGTAACCTGAACATTGTCTTAGTTACTTTTCTCATTACTAACAAAAAACCCGAGGAAACGACTTGAAACCAAGATTCATTTCTTTGGGCTATGGTTTGAGGGATTTAAATCCCTGCTCCTTGGTTCCATTGCTTTGGTGCTGATGATGAGGCAGAACACCAGAAGGAAAAAGGGGCTGTCCACTTTACGGTGGACAGGAAGCAGAGAAGAACTGCAGACAGCATACAGCCCCAAAGACATGCCTATCCCCAGGTCACACAATTCCTCAAGCCAGGTACCATTTTCTAAAGTCCCCAGATCCTCCCAAAGTAGCACCACATGCTGGGGGCTAATCATTCAGTTCATGAGCCCATGGGGAACATTTGCTCTTCAAACCACACATGTTAGCTATTTAATAGCATTTAAAGTTTTGAGACAAAGGGAGAGTGTTATATGAAGTTTTGTTTGCTATAAAACAAACAGCTCTTTACCTAAAGACCCATAGACACTGTTAATGACTTTGAAGCATTTTGGTGACTCCTGCTTACTTCTGCACATGCTCTGTCTTGTCTCCAGTCCTCCGCCTTCCTATGTGGCCATCTTAAGTACTGGCACTGTGATTCTATTCTATCTTTTACGCTTCCTGTCTACTTCCAATGGAAGGGGGATTTTTTTTAAGAAGGAGAAAGGTGACTGGCTATAATAAAAAACACCTTCTATGGCAGATACAATAGCATTTATAGATATATCTGTGAGTTGATTCATGAAAACATTGACACACACTATAGCTATCCTACCACTGTTTGGAAATCATAGTTCCCAGTTGAATAAGAAGGAGGGCAACATAATTTCATGATGCTCTTCATTGCACATTAATATCATAAATGTAAAAATCTTATGGGAAGATAGTGTAGGATAAAAATTCTTTCAGTAATATGTTGGTTTCTATGCCTATGCCTCCAATAATTAAAGAAACCTCATTTATTTAGGTGTCTATTTCTATGTTTGCATTTTCCTGATATTCTTTTAACATTTCACTATAACAACCATGTCTTCTTTCCACTTCATTTTTAATTAAGTGTTAATGGGAAATAATCTAATTCATCGGGACACCTGTCTTATTTCAATCACTCATTTTCCATGGACCTAATGATGGTAAAGTTGGTGGTAATGTGTTTCCCAGGAGAAGAAGTGGACAGACAGCTGTGCCGAGATGCAATCTTTCCCATTCCTGTGGCCTGCGATGCGCCATGCCCAAAGGACTGTGTGCTCAGTGCATGGTCCACATGGTCCTCCTGTTCACACACCTGCTCTGGGAAAACCACAGAAGGGAAACAGATCCGAGCTCGCTCCATTCTGGCCTATGCAGGTGAAGAAGGTAAGCTCTCCAACTTTTTGACTGTTTCTTCTGAAAACTGATGGCTATTCACTTTGAGTATCCTGTATAAGATGACATTCTATGAAAATGAGCTGACAGAAATCCAGCAGTGAATGACATTTAATATATATCTGTATGGTTTGATTCTATTCCTAATAATTAACCTTTAAAATTGTTCTTTAATAAAGAAAGAGGATGTTTTAAGGAATTTGACTTCTTTCCATTCACCTAATAATTCCTATTCCTTCTACTCCAAAGTGTACAAAGTGGGGGAAATTGAGAAACAAGTTTTAAAAAACCAAACATTTCTTTTTTTTTTTTTTTCTATTTTGGTAGCTCGTTTTAGGCATTGACAGTCTAATGCCTCTTCATATATGTATAATATCAAAGTTATATTTTAAATTTTAGCATGACTATTGCTTGGCTGGACACTATGTGTGTTCTCTACCTTTCTTATTTTTGAGCTCAGGCTCTGAGATTCACTGGACTCAAACATGGATTCACCTTATGGGGTAAATAAGGCATAATTGTTACAGATCACACCTCACCTGCAAGCTTTATTGCCAAGTAATACAAGGCAGTAATTGCCTCTGAGCTGTTCTCCAAATGCTAATTTGTCCTCTGTGTGACTGGGTGAGACAGTGTCAAACTATTGTTATTTCTGGAAGATAACAGAGGAGTTGGAAAACATGGGAGTCAAATTCTTTCACACTGAGGCACAATCTCTTTCAGGAATGTAGATGTGCAGCTACAGCATCCCACAGTAAATGACCCTTCTCCTTATTCACATTTAGGACTGATAGATCACAATTTCTCTTTATAGTAAACATGCACACCTATTAATCCCTGAAATTAATTGATTTTGATTGGTTTTATGTCATTTTGGCTTTTTATGTGTTCAGGCGTTTTGGTCATAGTATCTCATAATCTTATTTAACAATACTTGCAATTATTTTACATAATAACTATGCAGATTATATAATTACCTTGGCTTTAATACACAAGTGCAACATATTATATAAATGTTACCCTTTCAGAAATTTTATTAATTCTGTGGAGCCCTCAAATATTTCCCACTATGGTTGCTAAGAAAATGAAAACTTTTAGAAAAAATACAGATTTTAGAGAAGAAAAAAAAACATTATTTTTCTGTGTTCTCAAAAACACCTCCAGCTTGAATAGACTACCTTCAGACTTCAAACTCTATCAGCTCAGATTATGTCTTGAGCTTCATTAAAATTAGATCTGTGGTCACCCTGCTTCCTGTAAACCCATTATACTTGGCAGACATTTGCTGTGTGACTAGTAATGAGTGACTTTTCACCCCAAGTCACACAGCAAGGATTTTTGCTGTGTTTGCAAAACTGCAGCAGATCATTATGTCTATAGATGAGACACTTCACACTGAAAGGTCTTGAATGTTTTAAAGGCAGAAATTCATGGTTAGTATTTGATACATATAATCCATTTAATTTGAAAGGGTAGGATTTCAATAATTTTTAATTAAGTCTAATAGCTGCATCATAAGCCAGTCATCTTGAGAGACTACAGATATTTGTGTAGTATACCAAAGGGCATGTATCTAAACATCATTTTAAGTACAAAGCAGATTGAATATCTGTAAGTGGATGTCTTACTCTCTGTCTCTGGAAATAACATTTACAAAACATAGTATAATGTGTGAGACACTTAATGGAGAACTCATCTGCAAAATAAATTTCCTTAATACCTGTTATTTGCTGGATATGAAAATAACCTTTCATCTTGTGGGAAATGAGACTGTTAAAAAATGGTTTTTATTTTCTGAGAGAACTATATCTATAAGAAGTCTTAAATTTTGTGTTCCTATCAATGATATTATATTCTACAAAAGTAGGTATTTTATTATTCTACAAAAATTCGAGCTTGGAATGTGTCACAGATTTTTTTATGGAAATCACTGTGATAATTTTATAGGAAAATAAAAGATAAACGTGATATGTAGTGTTTAGAGATGAGATTATATAATTTTGTAAAAAAAAAAATCAATGTGTAGAGCAAGTGCATAGGTGTAGGAGTCTCTTTAATGTAGCGGGAAGTTAGTTACATGTGCTGGCGATTGAACCAGGCCTTTGCGCTCTACCTTTGAGCTATATTCTCAGTTCCAGATCTTGGTTTCTGATTCTATTTTACCATAACCATAGCTGTTAGTAAACTCTGGATCAAAGGGTTGCCTTACCCCAAGAAATCTAAGCAACACAACAAAATAGAACTTTCAGAGGGAAAATTATGTTTCTTGACTTGCCAAACCGTACCTCTGGCTTGAATAGATTACGTTCAGAAAAGTGGAAACATATAGTAAAATGTTAATAAATGTAACTATACCATGGAGGCAATGGGCCTAACGTTTAGTCATTTTTTTCTGGTTATTAATGTGAATAAGGATTTAAATAGGGGATGAATTGGGGCAGGGCAAGAGGTACATACAATTCAGTCCTTGACTGGACTGTGATTTGGTTTATACTGATTCCAGGTCTGCTATGGCAAGATCTTGGAAAAGCCTTTATTTTGTGAATCCCCATCACCATCACCATCCAGACATGACTGCTTCTGCTTGTGAGGCCACCTACTTCCTGTCTCCAGTTAAGGAGAGACAGTCCCATCACTGGATATTCTGTCTGCAGGATATCATGCCTTAGGGTGGGGAACTAGAGAGATGCTTCAGCAGTTTAGAGCACTTGCTGCTCCTCCAGAAATTCACAGTTCAGCTCCTAGCATCCACATTGAGTAGTTCACAACCACCTGTAATTCCAGCTCTAGAGAACCTGAAACTATCCATGGCTTCCCAGGCACCAACACACTCTGTGATGTGCATACACACAGGTGCACGCATATAAATAAAAATAGAAATGTATTTAAAAGAAATAAATCTTGCTTAATCTAGCAACCCAAGTAACTGAGAGCAACAGAGAATTCAAAATCTCTTCTCCTGAATGTTTTACAATAACAACGTTGGCATTACTTCTAACATACCTTGCCAGAAATGCATGCATAGAAAAAGTGCATGAAAAAAGTGCATTACTCCGAAAAAGTGTCAGAAAGTTGCTATATAATTGTAAAATAATGCACACCAAGTATTCAGAATTGCTTATAAAAATTAAGGAAATACAGAAGAAATATTTCCAATTAAAGGAGACCAACAATTAACAAGACACCTAAATGTGATACTTGATTCTGAATTAAATCCTTGTTTTATGAGGATTATTTGGGGATAGTTAGAAGTTTAGATGGGGCTGAGTACTGGATGTGTTTATGTATGGGAGGATGCCTTACTTACAGGAAATATATTCCAAATTTTTCAGTTTGATGAGCCACACTTATCAACTTCTTACAAATGGTCCATGAAAATAACTGTTAACTCTGTGATACAATTACAAAGGTAACTCAAAAGAATTTAAAAGAAAATAAAAGAATGAAAATAGTTTAGATATCTTTTCTTCCCATACAATCTTAGATAACACTATACGGCATAGTGTTAGCAATACACAAAAATATCTACAAAATAATTCATGCTGAAATATCATTAGGAAACCAAACCACGACTGGAAGCACCTAGAGATAATCAAGGCATGAACATGGGAGAAAGTTGACTATAACTTTTAAGTTAAACCAGGTGGAGGCAAGAGGTTGCTGAAGAGACTTCCATGGGGAAGAGTTTGCTATGCAAAGACAAGGACCACACCTAGTACTCATGTACAAAGGATCTAGGTTTTGGGGTGTGCTAGCAATCCCAGAGCTAGGGCAGCAGGGACAGAAGGATGTTTGCGGCCAGCCAGAATCACCTAATCAGTAAGCCCCAGTCTCAGTAAGAGAGATTGTCACACACACAAGGTGGACAGTTCCTGAGGAACAACACCTGGTGTTGATCCCTAAATTTCACACATGTGTGTACCTGCACACACATGAACACATACCCACAAACACACATATATAATATATGCATGGAAAGGAACATGAGCCCTTCTTGGGGTCAGATTTTTACTTCTTGTTTTCCATTTATATAAAATCGAGAATTTACTAATTTAGCATTGTGTGATTTTTTTTAGATAAGCATCTTTATGATATTATGTAAACTAGGATTTGTCCTTGTAGCTAGAGTTTTCCTGCCTGGCCCACGGTCAGAGCAAATCTCTCTCACCCACCAGTCCCACAGCCGCTCAGACCCGACCAAGTAAACACAGAGACTTATATTGGTTACAAACTGTATGGCCGTGGCAGGCTTCTTGCTAACTGTTCTTACAGCTTAAATTAATCCATTTCTATAAATCTATATCTTGCCATGTGGCTTGTGGCTTACCGGGATCTTCACATGCGGCTTGTCATGGCGGTGGCTGGCAGTGTCTCTCTCACCCAGCTTCCTGTTCTCTCAATTCTCCTCTCTGTTAGTCCCGCCTATACTTCCTGCCTGGCCACTGGCCAATCAGGGATTTATTTATTGACCAATCAGCAACACATTTGACATACAGATCATCCCACAGCATGTCCTCAAACCTACTCTAAATTTATGTGGAAGTTCCAAAAGAAAGAAACCCTTTAATAGTTGAATCTGACATAACATAAGTAGTGGTGTGTTGAATTTGAATAAAACATAAACATTAATGTTAGATTTTCAGTGTTTTTCATTTTGAATCCCTGTGCAGATCTTCAACAAATTTAATTTTTAAAGGTAAAAAATGACGTGCAAGTACCCTCATAGAGTGAAAAATGAGAATACATTTGTTTCTGCAAAGTTCAGAATGACCTGATATAACTTCACTAGTCATATGTCAGTGTGCTGTTGTATCTGCTGTGAGCAGAGAATAGATGCAGATTGATATAGAATTATGAATTATGCCAATTTTCTCAAATAATTAGAAGCCTTTGGAATTATATTTTACAGAGAAAAATTTGGAAGAAGTAATAGTTCTATTTCAATATACTTGTGTTTTACAGTTTAGTGATTTTGATTATTAGAGTCATGAAGCAGCTGTGTTTCTTAGAGGATTCAAAGACACACAGATCCAGGGTGTGTGTAGATATGAATGTCACTTGGTGTCTAAGGGGATGGTAGCACTTCCCCATCCTCCAGCTTCAGAGGATTTGAGAGGGCTACATGATAAGAATGCTCCTTCCTGTTTCTGCTAATGCTCTGGTTCAGCTGTTTCTGGTTCAGCTCTCCCAAGCACTTGTCAGGCCCTGGGCAAGGGCGTCTCACCAAGCAGAGTCTGCCATGAGAGGATCTGAGCTGCAACAGTCGGTAATGGTAGAAACATGGTGTCACCACTTCCTAACGTACACTCCATTCACTGCTTATCTTTGCAGCCATTCACTTTCTCATGTGAACTCTACACTCTGACTGACATGTCAACATGCTAATCCCCAAGGCTGTACCTAGATGAACTGTTCTGCACTTATTTTTAATTTTGCTTAGATAAAATGATCTCTTCTTTCTCATCTCAGAAACTTACTATTTAAAACTCTAGCTCCTCGTAGTTCATTCCAGTGCCTCCTTCTTCCAGACATTAAGTCTCCAAAACACAATGAATCATACTTCTCGTAATCATTATTAAATTTAAAAAAAAATTACATACCTCTCAACATAATTCTGATGTTCCACATAGAATTTTCCTCTTGAGTATGTTTGCTCAGCCACTCTACCCTTCCTACTTATTTTCCTTACCACATCACAATATCCTTGAGTGTACTGAACAATTTCTAATCCCTCTGACGTCCCTTGAAGTTCCCCATATAAATGCTGGGATGCTGTACATCACACTGAATATACAGGTATCCAGTTACCATATTGAATAGGGCTCTTTATACATATAAAGTTCCTCCCCCAAGACCCCTCTGTCCCCACCCCCTAATCCACTCCTCTTCCATTTCTGTTTAGAAAAGGATGATACCATGAGCATCAACAAAACATGGCGTATCATGTTGCAGTAAGACTAAGCACTCCTCCATGTAATAAGACTGGGCAAGGTGACCCAATATGAGGAATAGGGTCCCAAAAGCCAGTGAACGAGTAAAAGACAGCCCCTGTTCACACTATTAGAGTCCCCATAAGAGGACCAAGCTACACAACTGTCACTTATATGCAGAGTGCCTAGGTCAGTCCCATGCAGGCTCCCTGGTTGTCAGTTCAGTCTCTGTGAGCCCCTATGAGCCCAGGTTAGTTGATTCTGTGAGTTTCTTATGGTGTCCTTTGCCCAGCTCTGGCTCCTACAGTCCTTTCTCCCCCTCTTCTGCAGGATTCCCTGAATTCTGCCTAATGATCGGCTGTTGGTCTGCGTCTGTTTCCATCAGCTACTGGATGAAACCTCTCTGATGACTATTGGACTAGGCACCAATCTGGTCACAAGAGATGGCCAGTTCTGGCTACGTATCCACTATTACTAGGAGTCTTAGCGGGGTCATGAATAGGTCTGTTTTCAAACCTGTCATACCAGTTGTAAATACATCAATGCCAGAAACAGCAATTCCCTAACTCTCACCATACGTGTTCTAACAAAGCTTCTGCAAGACTGATGTGTACAGGAAAAGTTATGTTCTTTTTCATATATTTTGATATTTCTTTATATTTACAGACTATATTGTGTGGTAAAGGCATACATATGAGAGGGAATATGAGCTGTGCATGTACATGGAGGCCTGAAAAGGATGTCAGGTGTTCTGCATTGTTCCTATTTTATACACTTGAGATAGTCTCGTACTAAGGTTGGAGATTACTAAAAAAAAAGCTCTAGCCATTCTCCAGTCTGTTTCTGGCCACATGGTGCTAAAGTTACCTGATCATGCAACTACACCCAGTATTTTAAATGAATTCTGGGGCTTTGAATTCAGGTCTTCGTGTTTGCAGCAAGTGCAGTTATCTATCCCTAACCCAGTGCCTCTTGTTTTAATACAGCAGTTTCACCTAGTAGCTGGAACATTTTATATGCACATAAATATTTCTTTCTTTATTTTATTAAAAATAGATTTTTTCTCACATAATATATCCTGATTATAGTTTCTCCCAGCCTCAACTTCTCCTAGCTCATCCTCACCTCCTCTCTAAAGGTTTATTTATGTAACAGAAGTCTTTTCAGTTCCAGTAAAATCTTTCCTGTTGCTGAAACTATAAAAACATCCAAGTAACAGTTTTAGTGTAAAGCCTATATTTTTACATGTAAGAGGACATAGTAAGTGTCATAGTAAGTATAAGTGTCATAGTTCACATTTTATAATTTCTCCATGACTATGGAAATACTCCCAAAGGTCCAAAATTAGGTTTTCTCATAAATAATAGATACTTTCAACATTGTATTTATCAATTTTTCTAACATAAAATTATTCCCCAAACAACACAGTGATGCTGCAGTGACAGATTACACCAAAATTGCAATGTTGTAATAATTAAGACCACACTAGGGCTTATCGGTGCAAGGATCCTACATCAGATCCAAACTGCTGATGTGGCTTTAATGTGGATTAGGGCGAGAAAATAAATAGCCTTTATGTCTATAAACTTAACAGCTATCTTACAGTTCCTTGACATGTTATGCTGATGTTGTAGAAGTTCTTTTCTTACCCTTATCATTTTTCCCCTAAGCCAAGCAGTCAATTCAAGTGTCAAAAGCAATTCAGAGGTTTAAAATCAGTTTTAACAGGATACTTATTCTTACAGTAAAAATGGTGTATGATAGAAATGCACCATTTTATCAGCAATTGTAGTATTAAATGTAAAGGAACTGTTAAATAAGTGTATATAAAATCATATTTATAATTACATATATAATTGGTATGTATTTGTTAATGTGGAATATGTCTAGCACTCGGAGGAAGGAACTCTAGGTGTACTCACTTATTTCTCCCCAATACAATTAGCACGTTTTAGAATTCAGTGTATTCAAATCCTAAAAGTCCATGCAAGGGTTGCAAGGGTCATCCAGTTGTATGACAGCAGACAGATATGAAATGTGACAGGTGTCCTTACCTTCATTAAGCAGAGACACCAATAAAATGTTCAGGACAGGTCATTCTGATGTTGGAGTCACATTCAACAGTGCAGAAATTATTCTAAATTGTTATTAACAAGCTGCCAATTGATTAGCTGCTGATCAGGGGGAAGTCTGAAAATATCTGTAATCTGTGGAGATCATCTCTGGTGTTGCCACTGGAATCAAATCATCAATGAAGTAAGGGATGAATTTCTCTAATCCCTGCCTTTAACAATACATCTCTTTATTTTCACAGTTGGTTAAAACAAAAACATGATCTTCCTACATTCCTTATTAACACACTGGTCACATCGTTTCAGATGCTTGGATTTATACATTTATTCATTTGAAGTTGTGAACACAAATTAGGACCCCACCTATGAAGTTCACACAATAGGGCTGGCACAAAAAAAAAAAAAATGATACCAGAGTATTAGCCTTCACATCACAGTCTACTAATTAGACATATGGCTGTCTTACCATTTAACATCCCCAGCATTATCGCTTTGTACCTTGAATGCATTTCTGCAATGCAGCAGTTAAGCAGAAGTCATAGCAGAGTTGCCAAAACTTGTAGTGATAGCGAGCATTGTTGTTCTGGCTGGAAACAGCGGTCCCAGATATGCAAAAAGGAAACAATCAAAATCAGCTAAAGACCATTTGAGGAAAAAATAAATACTGGTTGTTTGATTAAGACTTTTAATACATCTTCTGGTGCAATTAAAAATCCAACAGGATTGGGGAAGTTTCTCTGTGATAGAAGACTTGCCTAACATGTGAAAAGTCCTAGATTCCTTCCCCCAGGACTGGAAGGAAAAGAATGTAACAGCATCAAAATCTAAAGACAGATATTGTTATCCTGGAGAAAATTCTGTCAATTACATGGGACAGTGTTTTTGTTGTTGTATGTATAGGCTGAGGCAGGATATTTGCATGTGAGTGCAGTCTTGAGGCATCAGATCCCTTGGACCTGGAGTTATAGGCAGTTGTGACCTGCCTGACAATGGGGACAGAGAACCAAACTGGTATCCTCTGCAAGATCAGTATATGCTCTTAATGGCTGAGCCATCTCTCTAGGTCTTGGGACAAATCTTTATAAGAAATTTCATATTAGGCTAGTAAGATGGCTCAGTGGGCAAAGGAACTTGCCCCCAAGCCTGATGACCTGAGTTCAGTCTGGGACCCACATTGTGAAAAGAGAGAACTGACTCCCACAACTTTGCATTTGATCTATACACACACACCATGGCATGTGCATGCCCCCCCAATATATACATAAATGCACACAAACAATTGTATAGATGTAATAATTTTTAATAAAAAAATGAAATATCTGATATCACCAACATCTTTATGTCACAGATGATGATACCATAAAAAAAACACAAACTTTAATGTGAATGAGTTCAAACTGACTGAAAAGATCTGGACTCTGAATAGAGAAGTTAAAAACTATGTTTTCTTGTAATTTTTGCAAAAGCGTAATACAGAAAAAAAGCGAACATGGAATTAAGTCATAGAAAGCCGTTTCAATAAGCATACAAAAATTAGAGTTCAGCAGAAAATATTGTTTAAAGTTTAATTTGAAACCATTTCTTGTTCTTTTGAACACATAAAATGACGGTGCATTGCACAGCCAATGGCACCAGAGATTTGAACAAATCCATTGATTTCCCAATAATACTCTAGAAGATCCTAAATTTTCCTCCAATGTTAACATATTTGCGTGTAATCACCCTAAAATCTAATACATTAAAGTAAGCATTATTTAAAACCCTGGGTTAAGATTTCCTTTTTAAAAGATGGCAACTCAAAATACATTCAGATATTTTCATCTACAGTGTGAAGTTTTCTCTGGCTTGTGGTTAACAATTCTGTGGGCTTCCTTGCATTTGATGTTGGGTTTCTCTGAAGAACAATGGCTTCTCCTTAAGGTCCTAAATTGTCTTCAATATCTAGTATGTATACTGTATGCTTCATATTTTAAGCTAGATCATGAAAAAGAATAATTTACCTCTTTTGTAGTATGCTGGTAGAATACTATGTGCTCAGTAAGTGGTCAGCATCATCGTTATCAGCCCTGAAAATTCCTAGGAAGAGAGAACAATGAAATTCTTTGGCTCTCTCTCTGATCTGTTATTGTTGTCCATTTCTGTAGGTGGAATCCGCTGCCCAAACAGCAGTGCCTTGCAAGAGGTGCGCAGCTGTAATGAACATCCTTGCACTGTGTATCACTGGCAAACAGGTCCCTGGGGTCAGTGTATAGAGGACACGTCAGTGTCATCCTTCAATACGACTACAACATGGAATGGGGAGGCCTCATGTTCGGTGGGCATGCAGACACGAAAAGTCATCTGTGTTCGAGTCAACGTGGGCCAAGTGGGACCCAAGAAGTAAGGCCTTTAGAATGTCAGCAGTAAATCCTGTGGTCAGCCATGCAGAAGATTGGCTTGGGCTTTGCTTGCTTCGTTAAATGGAGTCTTTTGATGCTTGTCATTCCTGTCCCCAAGAGAAGATTTGTTTGTTTTCGGTGTCAGTTGCTGATAAAGCTGTAACTATTTCTGAGTCTTGTACAAGGGACCCATAAATTTTGTAGAAACCTTTCTACCTGGTCCCCATTTTCAATTCTACTGTAGAACAGTGTGCTTTTATTAAGCTATTGAGGTAAAGAAAGGAGTCTTGCTCTAGGCTTGGCTGATCAATAATGATGGTGTACAAAGTCCTAGCAGTGGAGGTCATCCATGACCTCCTGTATATCCCTGGGCTTGGAAGCTGACGATCTATTTAATTGAATAGAAGCCATCTATGATCTGCCTTCCTTTTCCCCCAGAAAATACTATATCACTAGTAATAAGGCCAAACTTGTATTTTTCAGTGGTAAAATGAGTAACCACCTACTTCCAGTAGAGAGCCTTGGGATAAGATGACTGCTAAGATAAAGTGAAAACCACATCAGTTTCTGATGGGTTAGGTAACAACAAGGGAAACAGTTTGCTAGTGGGAAGGACAAAAATACAGAGACGTGAGGTGTTAAGAGTATCTTGTGACTATTATAAGCAAAATCAAGTAATGTCATGAGGAAAAACCAATTAGAGAAAAGTTAATGAATTTTAAAAAAAAAATATTCTTTTGAGTGGGAACATCCTATTTATTTTTTGAAACAGAATAACTTCTTTAGTCATTCAAATGTCCTTAGCCATATGGAATGTGGACAGCACAAGCAACATGTTTTACATAAGTGTAATTGTGGCCTTGTGTTTCCCAAATCATCAGCCAGGTGGCTTTGACAAAGCTAACTGAAAGCATTATATAATGAAAAATACTCTGATGTAGTCACTCAATGAACATTAGAAATGGCTGTTTTAAAAATGCAAGGTATTTCTTTTGCTTTTTTCTATCAGTGACTTTAGCTCTGAAAATTTTGTGGATGTATAAAAAGCACTCGGGTTACTCTCTCTTCCTCCTATCTCTCTTCCTCCCATCCCTATTATGTCCCCTTCTCCCTATCTGTTCCTTTTTCAGGTGCATGATTTTTGGTTTTGTTCTATTAAATTTTCCATGGGCACGAGAATAATTTATCTCACATATGGAAATATGTAAGAGTCCCATTATGCACTTTTATCTAGCTATCATTGCAGGTATTAAAGATATTTAGCTCCATAGTGTATATATAGATTTAAATTTGAAAATATATTAGAAAATATGTGCCAAAGAGATTCTCATAAAGTGAGAGACCATTCTGCACACTTCATATGGTAACCTCAAACCAATATGTTAATGGGAATTACACTAAGGTTGTTATTAATCTGACTCAGGAAATTAATTTGCAATATATTAAAATTCAATGGTGCTAGCATCAGCAGGGGTGAAAGTCCCAAGTCAGGCAGAGCCTGATTCTTGCTGGGACAAGAACAGCGATAGAAGTGCTCAGTAGACCAGACAGGATGAACAATATTATATTGATTTGCAAAAGGCTTCCTCTGTCTGTTTGACAGACAATGGCCTTTCAAAGGTTTCAACTTAGAGCGACTACAAACTAAAATACTGTTCCAGAGTGAAGGGTTACATGTGAAAGGATCTCTGTGTGAAAGAGCCTAACGGATCCAGTGTCATGAGATCATTCACTAAGAAGGGTGTCCTGATGCCTCATATCAGATCACCACAGTAATCCAGCAAAAATTTACTATGCCTCTACAGCTGTTTTTCAATGATCTGGATATGCCCATAGATTTGTTGAATCATGTGGGTTTCCTTTGCCCTTAAAATTGTGGGAAATGAAACCATGTACAGTGAGTTCAAAAGAAAGTGTTATTGCCCTTCTCCCTAAATGCTAGGTTAAATTCAATGAATGCTTTCCAATACAAGTCATTTGAAACAAAAATGCAAATAGAAGCCTTGTTTTAAACTCTTCTTAATAAAATAGATTACTGAGAGATGGCAAAATCAATGTTATTGATCTTATCTATCCTCCCAAGTAACAAACTTCAACTCCTATCACATCTGTTTAATTTGACCTTGAATAAGATTGGGAGGAGGGAGGAATCAATTGTTTGATTTAAACCACAAATGCTAAATACACACAGTTCCAGGGAAAGGAAGCATGTTGGCTAAAACAATTGCCTCACCAAAGGAAGTCAGAATTCATTTTATTGGATGAATCTAGGCTGTATAATTTATCTTTGTGTGTTCACTTAATGACTTTGTTGTTAGTAATTTTGCTCTCCACAGTTAGCCCAGTATCTTGCTGTGGCTATTTCCAAACTAAAAGAATATGTAGAGGGTCAATGATAACATTGTAAATTCAATTGATTTATTTGGAGTTACATATTTGAAGAGCATGCAATTGAGTAATGGCCTCCCACTGCTAAAGTTATAAAATGCCTCAATGAAAGAATTGCTTTCAATAATAATTACTGACCAGTAGCTCCATAATCCCAAAAGAATTCTTTAGATTATATGTTGTATTTTGTCATATTTTCAAGTTAAATTATAACTCCAGTCTTATAAAAAATCTAAATCAAAAAACACATCAATTTCTGCAATTCATACTTAAATATTTTCTGCCCAACATTTTAAAGACTCATAATAATTAGGAAAATCCAAGTTTATCCTCAACTAAGCAAGGAGATTATTGTTATTTGACATGTTAAATATTAAATATTTTTAAAAATCAACTTCCAAATAAACCTGAGTATTTAAAGTAAGAGAATATGTATTCTATTTATAATAGAAAAGAGTATTATATTTGTGTGGGAGAAAATGCATGTAGGCAAATAATTACAGGATATGTCAAAAATGAAGTCTCAGCAAATGCTATAAAGAAATTATTGGAAACAAATAGTGTTAACTATTATTGCTCACTGTTTACTTCCTTAAAGGTGACTAATATGGAACTGGGAATGAAGGCACACACCTTTAACCCCAGCACTCAGGAAGCAGAGTCAGGCAGATATCTGTGAGTTTGGAGCCAGCCTAGTCTTCATAGTGAGTCCCAGGCCAGCTAAGGCTATACAGTGGGACCCTGTCTCAAAAAATAAACAGAGAAAGAAAGAAAAATGAAAGAAGGAAGGGAGGAAGGAAGGAAGGAAGAAAAGGATGAAGGAAGGAAAGAAGGAAGGGAGGGAGGGAGTGTAGATGTAACCAACTGTCTTATTAAATAAGAAACACAGAACCAATGCAAAGAAGAAAGCCAAGAGATCAGAGCTAAGAACCTTACCCACCTGCTGCAGCTAGCCTCTTCAGCCAAGAGACCTCTCCGAAAGAGACCTACTTCCTGTCTGTTTGTCTTTATATAGACTTTCTGTTCTGAGTTCTCATTGGTTGTAAAACCAACCACATGACTGCCTCGTCACTGTCTGTTGGCTGTATCCTTGAACACACAGAGATCTACCTAGCTCTGCCTACCAAGTTCTGGGATTAAAGGCGTGCACCACCAACGCCCAGCTCTGCTATGGCTTGCTATTAGCTCTGACCCCCAGGCAACTTTATTTATTAACATACAAATAAAATCACATTTCAGTACAAATACAATATCACCATAAAGGGGGGAGGGAGGGAAGAAGAGAGGGAGAGAGGGAAAGAGAGAGGAAGGGAGGGAGGGAGGGAGGAAAGGAGGCAGGAAAAGAGAAAGAGAGAAAGAGAGCAAGTAAGCTTGATGGTCTATGTTCAATCCCAGAACCGACAACCAAGCACGGTCTCATGTCCATACCCTCACACATTCTATTCACGCACATGCATGCATACATATGACAGTAATATTAATAATTATTATTAAGAAACATCTCTCATAATATTTTTGTCATATTATGAAATATTTAGCTACAGATACAGAAATTTTGCCCTAACATTGGTAATTTGAATTTCTACAAATTTTTTATTATGCATATTAGTAATATGTATTTACTAGTGGAGAGATTATCCTAAAGGCAAGGATATAGTGGTTATATTTCTTCTAGAACACATGAGTGTCATTAAGTATACATATTTACGTGTATAGTCTTGTGCAAATACGGTTGGAGAGAATTTTTAACTAAATGGTGCTTGTTAAAAGCTGCCATGAAAGCTAAGTAATAGAGGCTGGTGGCTGTGACTCAGATAGCAAGGAAAACTGGGAGGAAATTACAATACTTGGCTTTGTGGATTGTTAAAGTCGGAATAATTTCTTTGTTTGTTCTAGGTGTCCTGAAAGCCTTCGGCCTGAAACAGTGAGGCCTTGCTTGCTCCCTTGTAGGAAGGATTGTATCGTGACCCCATACAGTGACTGGACGCCATGTCCCTCTTCATGCAGAGAAGGTATGGGGTGTAGATTCTAAAGGCTCTTCACCCAGGACTTCATTCCTCAGGACATTTGACTTCTTCTGGATGAGCAATATTTGTGATTCTTACACAGGGCCTTGTTCTCCTGGCTTTTCATGAATGTAGGAACATTTGGGTTTCTCCCTGGAAATAATATTGAGTTAGAGTTCCTGGGAGGCAGTAAATTTTATGCCAGAGTACACCTTGAATTTTTATTATATACCTCAAATTGAAATGATTCTAGATTTTATTAATACATCTTATCTTTCATTAATCCTGAAAGAATGTATACTAGTCTTGTGAATTTCTAAGAGAGTTTCCAAGTGATCTCAGTACACATGGCTTCTAACCTACTTATAGGCAAGAAATAGCCTGAGACCAAGTTTGCTACAGGTTCAATTATGTAGCCCAAGGATGGGAATAAAGCAAAGAGAAAAACTGTCGAGTTGACTCCCTGCCAACATTTAATGTGCCATGAGGCATTTCCAAGATGAGTATTTGTCCCCTGCAAGGTTTGGTTTTGCTTTTGTGACTTGCAAAGACTCTTTTTTATCATGGTCCATCCCCTGATAAATCTTTCCTTACCCTTCAGGGCATGGTCTTTTAGCATTCCCACTGAGAGAAATGTTCACACCTTCTGTGTGACTTACACAGTAACAGCAAATTTTCTCTCAGTGTGACAGACAGCATAGTCTCCAGTTTTCTTGTTAGCTCTCTCAACCTGTGCATTGTCTTTATGCTTTCCTTATGTTTATGTTCTTGACTCTCACTGGAGATTTGCAATTCAGAGCTAATTTCTAGTTTCATGACTATCTTAACTTGCGAAATGTTATTCTAAACCACTTGATTTTCTGAATGTTTTAATTGATTGTTTTTACAGATTATCCTGTGTATAGTTAAAGCACAAGTTTTGGGAGATTTTGTTTATGAGATAGGACCTAAGTCTGTCAAGCAGTTTTTGCAATCTTCCTTCCTCGATGTGTCAGTTTCCAGGATTAGAGATGCATACCACCACATCTGGAGTATTTTCTTTTATGTTTTATAGCACACTATTAAAATAGTGTATGAAACTAAACTGCTAGCAGAGCAAGAAGAGATTTTTTTTTTTTATTTCAATGTCTTTTAGAATTCTTAGTAGCCTTGGTGGGGAAAGAGTGGCTGCCATTAGTCTGCTTGTTTTTGAGACAGAGTCTTTCAGCCCAGGTTGGCCTTGAACTTACTAAGTAGATGAGGATGATCATGGACTTTTGATGTTCCTGGCCTCACCAAGGGCTGAGATTACAGATATGTAGCACCATGCCATTTTTTGTTAGTGTGCTCTAGAAGGCTAAGCCCATAGCAAGTCTACCAAGATATAACCCCAGTTCATATTAGGTTTTGTAAGATTGTTAATGGTTTAATAAACATTAATTTAACTGCAAAAAGAGAAAAATGTTAATGACATGCATTTTCTAAAAAGCAATGACATTTTCTGATTTTTTAAATAGATTTTATAATCTTATTTCTTTATTTTCTTAAAAGCCACATAAAATATGGTTATTATTGGCTTGGTTGTTACCAAATAGCATACTTTTCTATAGGCTGTGATCTCTGAAGTTTTTGGTGCTGTTCATCACTTCAGTGATAAAGTTTATCTATTATATTACATTATATCACATCACATTGCATGTGAAATCTTGTGTTTTGTTTAGGCTCAGGTTTTGGTTTAGTCTATAATAATGACAAGGTCTTATAGGACAGGCACAGCATGCTTGTATGTGCTCACTATATGGCAAATACTTTAGTTGGCTATATTGGAAACAATCTTTCTGAGAAAGCATTGAGATCACAATAAAATAAAACTTTCTTAGAAAATTTAAACTGAATATTATTAATTAGCAATTTCCTAGTACGTTTATTATTTTCAGTTCTTCATTAAAAGCACTCATTCATCTTTCACTCTATGTTTTTCAAGTTACTTCAATGTGTCAGGCTTGATTCCAAATATAAGGTATCAACAGTCAACAAGCTAATATCCTAGAGGCATGAAATGTATAAGGAAATTTTTTTCTAATATCTTAATTTGTGTAAATAAAGCATTGTCCTTAAGCATGAAGATCCACAAAATAAAAACAGGGGTAAAGAAGAGAAGTAACTTAACTTTGGAAAATGACAAAGTAAATAAGCTAGTAATCTATGATAGAATGTCTAGGCAATATCAAATTCTCATTTAGCCATGCACTTATAAAGAGATTCCTCAATACACTGCTAGTATAACTTAATTCATATTCAGCAACCTGAATGTGCAAAAAGGAAAAGAAAATTAGTGGTTTTTAGCAGGGTCAAGACTGCTCCAAGACAATGCAAGAGAAAGAGAGGGAGATGGGACACCAAGTACAGTCATAGGTACTTATAATAATAATGGTCACAACAGAGTGCTAGGAAAAGTGCACATCAACCCCTGTTGATTCTGAAGAATTTTAATAAGATAAAAAAAATTAGATGAACTGTCAAGTTAGGAAAAATGGTCAGTGTATAAACTATTTAGAAATGAAAACATGCAAGTCTGATGGTTATAACACGAAGGTCTCAACAGAAGACTCAGTAACTGATACAAGATAAAAGAGAAGACCATGAGATGAGTGGAGGTATAATAATTGTGAATGCAGTGTCTAGGATGGAATAAACTTGTTGTTGTCGAAGAAATGAAAGTGGTAACGGAAGTGGAAAGAGGATTACAGTGTGGTCAAGGTGACTAATTAGTGAAGCTTCTTGAGACTAAAAGGTAGGTAGATAGATAGTGATGTTAAGTCAGAAGTTTAGGAGAGTTGGTGATTTTTAAAGGTAGAAGGAAGGAGAAAGAATACAAAATTGCTAAATGGAGCTAAGTAGCATCTGTTAAGGGAAGTATAGAAAATTTCAATTAAGAAATTGAAGATGAGAGATTGGGTATTCCAAATGAATGTGTAAATAGATACGTCAGAGGGTGGAGAGGAATGAGAAAATGTAATAGGTTATGTCTGTGGACATTGCTGTGTATCTGAGTAATAATGAAGGAACACTTGGGGTGCTGAGCTGGTATAATGTGAGGTATAATGGGTTTAGTTGGATTGATCACTTGGTCAAATATAGGTAATTGTTCTAACTTAAAACTCAGGTTGCCACTAGATGACACCAGCTCAGAAACCTGCTGACATGGAAGCAAGAGGCTCTCTGGTGATGGAAGATGTAGACAGGAATCTACTTGGGTGGCAAATGTTCTCTCACCTGCACAGCAAACCAGCTCTACCCCCTCTTTAAGTGAAAGCTATATGCTAAATCTCCTAGAAAATATTTTCAAAAACCAGAAAGTTAGGCTCTTAGATTTAAAAGTAACAACTGTAATTGTGTGTTAAAGACATAAAAGGAGTGGGATTATAGAGGAATAATAGTGGAGGATGCTTTGTGCTCTCCAAGAAGCTTTTTCTGCTCCCCTGCTGACTTCTGTAACTGAGCCGGGGGGGGGGGGGGGGGGGGAGCTGTGGCATTGCAGAAGGGTAGACTTTTGCTATGGTCAAGAAAATGAAACAGTGGCACGAGGCTAATTTTTCCATTATTTACTTAAGAAATGGTCTAATTCACGTGCTGTTAAAATTGCGCTGACGCTGGGTGGTGGTGGTGGCGGCGGCGGCGGCGGCGGCGGCGGCGGCGCACGCCTTTAATCCCAGCACTCTGGTGGCAGAGGCAGGCAGATCTCTGTGAGTTCAAGGCCAGCCTGGGCTACAGAGTGAGTTCTAGGACAGGCACAGAGCTACACAGAGAAACCCTGTCTTGAAAAACCAAAAAAAAAAAAAAAAAATTGCATTGACTTCAGCATATGACTAAAAATTCTAAACAAAGTTTTGTGTTCAATAAGAGGCAATGAGAAAAATAATTCAGGAATGGAGTATTTCTTTTTAATTTAAAATTTCAGGTAAATCCTAAATGTTATAACTTTTGTATTTATTAGAACTTGGAACTATCCTTCTTCTAAAAATCAGTTTAAGGAGGTAAAATTACAGTGTAGTATTGCAGAAAATGAAAATAATTAGTTAGGTTTCAAGGAATAATAAAAATGGGGCATTTGAAATATTATTCATTTCTCTCCCATGATACACCTTGAAAAAGAACCAATGTCAATAAAGATCAATATTAACTTGTGGGTAGTTTGGTCCTCAAACGGTTGTGTACTAGTTGAATTTCAAACAATTATTCATGAATTTTGAAAAATGCCACTTTAAATTATAAATAATTTTTGGATAGAATTTGTTACTCTAATTTATAAAAAGTAAGTTCTTGTGATCAAATAATGAATTTAAATGTTCAAGTTCTGTTTGCTCCCCTTTTTTTCACACTGATTGCCTTGAGAGCCAGACAGAATGCTGCAGGAACAGAATTCACTGCTCAGCCCCTGAATCAATCGTATACTAGAATTACCCCAAAGATCTAAAGATTACCTTCATATTTTGCTTCTTGAATCAATATTTACTTTACCAATTCACATATTGCTACTCCAACTGGCCACTCTCCTTTTGACTAGTGTAACATTTAATTTTACTCTTAATTCCTTCCACAAGTAATTTCTTTGATAAAATATACTTTGAATGTCTTGAGATAACTGAAAAACTGCTGAAACAGATTTATAGATTATGTACTTACTTAATTTGTTACCTTACAAAATCAGTTATTTTGCATGCATAATTCCCTTTTCTTATTCTATCTTACATAGGGATTTCTGAGTAAAAATACGGCACACAGGAGCCTTTATAATTTCGTGCTCATTATTTCTCAATGAAATAAATTGTTTGTTCTTAATTCTCAATATATAGGCTTGTTTATTCTTTTTTTTTTTTTTTTTTTTTTTTTTGGTTTTTCAAGACAGGGTTTCTCTGTATAGCTTTGCACCTCTCCTGGAACTCACTTGGTAGCCCAGGCTGGCCTCGAACTCACAGAGATCCGCCTGGCTCTGCCTCCCGAGTGCTGGGATTAAAGGCGTGTGCCACCACCACCCGGCGGCTTGTTTGTTCTTAATCCCCAATATACAGGCTTTGGACCTAGTACTTATTTCAGGGAATGGACAGAAACAAACAGAACATGCTAATAAACCATATGAATGGGTGAAAAATAAAAGTTTTCTCATTCAATAAGTATTTATAAAGCACTTCCTATGTGTGGGCAATTTTGTGGATGTTCACAGAGGTCAGTGGAAACCTTATATGTATTTCCAAATACATTTAATAAACGGCATAAATACACACAAAGTGCTATCAAATCCCAAGCTTACTACCAGAAATTGTTTGTGAATAATATTCCTCTTTTACCCCCACGGATTCTGTGGGTCCATACCCTGATTGAGTCCTAAAGTGAATGCACAAGCAAATTCTTAACTATGGTCAGAAGAATCAAGGATGTCCTGATACTCCCTGTACAACACCATTAAATTTCCTCTCTGAGTACTATAGCGCTGAAGTACTCCAATGTATTAAGGACACTGCTTTTGTCCTATGGCTACATAATGTGAAAGATTTTGAATTTAGTATAAGAATAAATGGATTACCACTGTACAGTCAATTAAAGTAGAAAAAATACCCATAGTCTTTGATTTCTAGTATACATGTGTATAATTTTAATAAAATTATATCAGAAGAATATTACAGACTTGTATTTCAGATAACATGTGTGTTTCAAAAGTAGAAACAAAGGAAAAAGAAAGGCAGACATTGGAGCACATGAATTGGAAAATCTTGACTATGTACCAGGTGACATCTAGACAGTTAATGCTTAGGATCTTCAGTTTATAAGGTTTCATTGATGCTGAGCTCATTGTCCGCTCCAATCCCCAGCCCTTGGCCTTGTTTCTGTGTCAAACTTCCTTATGCAAATCGAGAAAGGTTAGCAAGTGACTTTCTCTAAATATTTTGACCACTTGGGAAACAAAGCCCATATGCTGGTGATCTTTTCCTAATGAAGAAGACAAAGAAATAGAGAGACTAAGGGAGGGAGGGATGGAAGGAAGAAAGAAAACAAAAAAATCCCTCTTCAGATACTAACCAAATGATCAGATGTTTATTTAGTTTACATACTCTTTTTAAAAATATTAAAAATTAATCCTAAGCATATACTAAAATAAAGTAAATATTCAAAAAGATAGAATGGTGGAACTAAGTAGTAAACGGGGAGGGTATGAAGTCAAACTAAGAAAAATACGAATGAGAAAATCAAAGTTAATGTATGCTCCTGCAATGGAAGAAAATTAACTCTGAGAGTCCAGTGACCAAAATGAAAAACAGAAGGATAATGGATTCTGAAGAGCATCAAGAGAAATGAAAATGCTCCTTGCTCTGAGTTGTTAGAGGCATCTATCACCTGGGCTTGAAGCTAGAAGTCATTTGAACACTATAATAAATAGAAAAGCATTGGTAACACTGCATTTCTACTGACATTTCTTAGATCTTCTCTAGATAAATCATATTAAATATATAAAATCCAATCAGTATTCAAATTTATATTGTTACAAAAAAAGTCCACAGTAGTGTTCCCAAATACTTCAATTCCTAGTTGCCAGCAATTTTAGTCCCAAATTCCCTGCTCCATTAACTATAGTATTCCAATTATTCATTAACATAATTATTGTAGTTATAAACATGATTCACACACAATGGGAATAATCCTCAACAATTCACAATAATCCAGAATCTTAAATTGGAACAAGGTGCACATAGTCACCCATTCAGTCAATTCTGTGCTCTCCCTTTCCATGACTGTTCATCACATATTCCTGAAAGTCTTTTAAAATAGACTCTTAAACCCTGCTATCAGAAACGGTGACTCAGAAGTCCTGGGTTTGGGCTTAGCTGTCTGCTGTTATTGTTCCTGTTTTTAAAGAGGTTATCCAACAGAGTTATTCAGAAATCGCTGGTACCTGATCAGCTCTTCTGTCTAGCACAAGAGTCCTCTCTAAGCATGGCTGTCATTGTTCTCCCATCACTATGTTAAGGGACACCTTGAGTTCATGAAAAAGGATTCTGTTGTGGGAAATTTTTCACTTTCAAATCATTTTATCTTATAACCACAATAACTTTTTTCCCCTTCTGATTAAACTCTGGTTGTTAAAGGTTGTAAACTTTATAGAGATCCCGCTGTCCTGTAGTCTGTGCATGGAATATTTAATAATCTTGTAAAATAATGTAAATGCATCAGAAATTATATTATCTGCTGACATATTTCTCTACAGAATTCTTTTCTAAGTGAAACTGTACCATGCAGCTATTCACCCTTAAAAGATACATGTATTGAAAGTTGAAATATCAGAGCTGGTAAATGTGTATATTTATAATCTAAAAAGCAAATTTGAACATTCTTTAATCATTAATACATTCTACTGTCAGACTGTTATCTTTCTTGAAGGTAAAGTTCCCCCACCACCAGTTTTTAGAAATCATTTGGAGTTATTTACTTACAGTAATTGCTGCTATTTTTGACATGTACCTAAAAAAAAGTCTTTCTCTAGGAAACGTCTTTTGTTTCTCTACATGGAGCATGATACTCAGAGTGTGGCCTGAATTGAAGCTCTTAGGCTGCTTAGCATGAATAATAAATAGCTGGAATAATTTATAAGTTATGAGTTTCAAATTAAGAGAGTAACAAAGAAATAGCAGTATAACATTGACTATATCCTCCTGAGGAAGGTTCACAACAAGTGTATGTGCCCCACATGGCAAACACAGCTACAAGAGATGACATGAAAATAAACTTACAGTAAGGGGAAGGATTTAATTAGATCTGTCATATTTCTCAAGGGAACAGAAAAATATGAAAGAACAGTGACTTTGTAACTGTACAGTAGAAGGACTGGTTGACTGTGGAATGGTTTCTCTTTATTCTTTATATTTTAAAATATAAACTGATTTGGTTTTAAATATAAGTGTTCTGTGAGACAATTAGTAAATGATTAGATGAAATAAAGCCTCTCATTCGGACATGTCACAGCACATGTCGCTGGAGGCAGGGAAATTTCTTCAACACTAACTGCTATTGAGAGATTCTAAGTGCAAGTTGGAACGTTGCTTCATTTCAGGGGACTCTGGAACCAGGAAGCAGTCTCGACATCGGGTCATCATTCAGCTACCAGCCAATGGAGGCCGGGACTGCTCAGACCCTTTATATGAAGAGAAGGCTTGTGAGGCCCCTCCCACGTGTTACAGCTACAGGTAAAGGGGGGAAAGAAAGTAGATGGTGCACTGGGTAATTCCTGATCACATCTTTCAAGCTGATATTCCTTCCACCAGCTCAGTAGGCTGTTCAGAATTTTCAAAGAACTTCACTTCTGAATCTACCTCTCCCAAGGCAAATATATGTGTCAATTTCCCAACTGTGTAGGTAGCTCCAGGAGGTGGGGAGAAGGTCTTATGTTGATATAAACTATAAGAAATGCAGAAAAAAAGTTAACAATTATAAGACACATGTTCCTGAGGAAGGGACTTCTTGTCACAGGAGAATAACCTTGTCTCCAAAGAGCACCTGTTTCTACTAAGTGTGAGCATTGAGGCTTAGGAAGTGACATTATTCTTTTGTAATGCTAGTGAGATGTCTGTCTGTTCTATTCACCTATTAGCAACTCCAAGAAAGTTGAAGTCATTGAAGCTACACATAACCTGAAATTTTTATTGCAGAAATATGGCCTCCTTGCCAATATTCTCACTGAAGCTTGCTGAAGTGTATCATTGCAGCCCTGACAACAAATGAAACTCTATGTAATATGACAATCATTAATGAAATGTGTGATCATAACACGATAACTTAAGTGGAGATCAGTGGTAAATTGCCATATTAATACATGTATCATTAATTCACAGGTGACAGATGTCATTACTGTGTGTTTACACTGTGAACATTATTGACTATTTGCCCCACATATTGATTTTTGAAATTTGTTTTTGTTATGGGATATTATAATTTCAGTTGCTGTTACCCATGCAGTGATCATCCAAAGCTCATTGTAGAGAAGACACTTGGCCTGACTGGAGTTTACTTAGTGGAATGCAACCCTTTTGGGGCCAACTGGGACATCTCTTGGAAGTGTAAATAAGAAGTCCAAATGCTCTCTGTCACTCGGTGAAGCCTGTTTCTACAGAACTTGAGAACTTGCCCATCATATAGTCTTGTCTCTTGTGCCATAGGAAGAATATTGTATTTAACAGTGTCTTTAGAAGGGGTTTGTTTGTAGCTAAATTAAACTTAGGAAAAACTTCAGTGGCTAAACAGCCTGCTTTTTGTTAACACTACATTATCTCTGTGATTTGTCCACCACATCTGCTTCTTCTCACTGAGATTTTATTCTTCTCCTGTAGGTGGAAGACACACAAATGGCGCAGGTGCCAGTTAGTTCCTTGGAGCATCCAACAGGATGTACCTGGAGCTCAGGAAGGCTGTGGGCCTGGACGGCAGGCAAGAGGTGGGAGGCTGCACACCAGAGTCGATTTGCTCTGCATTTCTCCAGTATTCTTTCTTATATCCCTCCCATCACTGCCTTGTTGCATTTTGCTTTAATATCAGACTTGGTATACAGAGCAGAGCAGATAGGAACAGCTTTGCCCTGTTCTACAAAACACCGGAAAACTTAGCTTTTGAAATTTTGTTCTTTAGAATGAACACATAACTGTTGAGCTCTTCCCTAGTTGATAGGTAGAAGAAAATCAGGTGCAGGTTTTGGTTATGACATAAATAATGTTATAACTAAGCATTTTATGTGTTTCTAAATAATACTAATTTATAGCACTTTACTTGACATCTTAATAATCACTGTGATTCATAATCCTTGTTATGCATCATATTTGTCCATGCATACAGTGTAAGGTAACTGCATAGCTTTCCTAGAATTCTCCATGGTTGCATTCCTAATATCACAGAGGTTGTCCATGAACCTGATCATACATGGCACTGGCTTTTAAATGGCATATTTATTTACTCAAAGCTTGCAGTGTGAAGTGAGACATTCTGCACTGCTACAAGACACAGAATCCTGCAGAAGTGTGTGGTGGAAAGTTTTCACATTTGCATTAACTATGTGCTGGATTTTCTAGGAAATAAATCTCAAGGTTTGGAGAACATTGTTCATCCCCATGCATGAAATAGAAAATTTGGTGTTTAGATATTTCGTTATTTTTACTTATACAAACTGTCAGTAGTTCTTCCAGAGTGTGGGAACAGGGTTCTAGCAAGCATGCAGGTTAGGGTCCAGATGCATTTATTTACCTGAGGATAGACAGGAGTTCTCTGAAGGGGTAGATCTTTCTTTGGCCGTTGTGAGTGAGTGGTGTGTGTGTGTGTGTGTGTGTGTGTGTGTGTGTGTGTGTGTGTGTGTACACGCGCGCGCACGTACATACTGCAGGGGGCTTATCAATTCCTTGAGACAGCCTGGCACTATCCAAGTGGTGGCCTTCCTTGGTTTCTGGGTCTTGAGTTACTCACAGTCATACAATTCTGACTTTATCTTTCATTCTCATCTCCATCATAAACCTTAGATAAAAATGACTCTAACTAGAGCTGTATTGAACTGAGAGTCACCCTTCCCATTATAAATTTTTCTTCAAAAAGTTGAGTAAGGCAAAGCCTGATCACTCAATGATAACTCCTCCTTTAAACCAAGTGTGAACTTATGTACATTTCTGGTTCTACACAGAGTTGCTAATGATCAGGGGCACAGGTGAGTTTGGAAATCCAGATGGATATACAAACTTCAGTTCCAATTCTAGTACAAACGCAAGGTGAGCTTTCCTCATCTAGTCACTCTTCTATGTGGAAAAGAAAAAGTCTGGTAGGATTCTTTCCATTTTAATATATAACCACACACAATTAGTACGCAGAGACTGGTGGTCAGAATATGAAAGGTATATTTTATAGAATACCACTAGAGAAAATGTTGGATACGATTGTCCTGGCAGGTTTTGTGTCAACTTCACAGAGCTAGAGTCATCTGACAGGAGGGATCCTTAGCTGAGAAAATGTCTCCATAGATTGCCTGTAGGCAGGCCTGTAGGCGGGCCTGTAGTACATTTTCTTAATTAGTTATTGATATGGGAGGATGCAGCCCATTGCATGTGGTGCCATCATGGGCTGGTGGTCCTGGGTTCTGTAAGAAAGTGGGCTGAGGAGCCCGGGACTTCCACTCGTGTGTGAGGCGAGCGGAGCCGGAGACAAGAGCAGAGGTCGAACTCAGGATCTGACAAGATGGCCGGGCTGCCCGGCAGGATCATCAAGGAAACCCAGCGTTTGCTGGCTGAACCAGTTCCTGGCATTAAAGCAGAACCAGATGAGAGCAACGCCCGTTATTTCCATGTGGTCATTGCTGGCCCCCGGGATTCCCCCTTTGAGGAACTAAAAGGGACTTTTAAACTTGAACTATTCCTTCCAGAAGAATATCCAATGGCAGCACCTAAAGTACGTTTCATGACCAAAATTTATCATCCTAATGTAGACAAGTTGGGAAGAATATGTTTAGATATTTTGAAAGATAAATGGTCCCCAGCACTGCAGATCCGCACAGTTCTGCTATCAATCCAGGCTTTGTTAAGTGCTCCTAATCCAGATGATCCGTTAGCAAATGATGTAGCTGAGCAGTGGAAGACCAATGAAGCCCAAGCCATAGAAACAGCGAGAGCATGGACTAGGCTATATGCCATGAATAATATTTAAGTCGATCAGATCATCGAGTGTACATCACTTCTCCTGTTCTACCAAGACTCTTCCTTTTTTGTTTGCATTTAATGGACACAGTCTTAGAAACATTACAGAATAAAAGCCCAGGCATCCTCATCTTTGGTGATTACATGCACATTAGCAAATCTCTGTCTTGTCCTGATTCACTGTTGTAAAGCATGAGCAGAGGCTACAAGTATCATCTAGGTTGTTGTGAAATGTTGAAAACAGTGACTCTGCTTGGGTTCGTTTCCCCATCATGGTTTAAGCACAAAGCGCTGTGGATGAAGGTAGTTGTCAGGGTTAGCTGCCAGGGGTATGGGTGTTTTTATTTTATTTTTTAGGTGGAAAGTAGTTTTATTTTAATTTTATGGTCTCCTTTCCCCCTTCCCCTCTTATGGGATCTAATTGCAGTGGTTAAATGCAGCCAACCAGTTTTTTAGAATATTCTCTCTAGCCAAGTCTAACTTTAGATGCTGTAGATGGACAAGCTTGATTGTCTGAACCAAATGGGAACATTAAATAAACATCACAGCCCTCACTAATAACATTGTGACTTTGCTGTGGAGTGTAGATTCTCTGCCCTCCCCCCCCCCAAGAAGAAACAAAAGTTTGTGACCATTTTGTATGGCTTGTCTGGAAACTTCTGTAAATCTTATGTTTTAGTAAAGTATTTTTTGTTATAAAAAAAAAAAGAAAGAAAGAAAGAAAGTGGGCTGAGCAAGCCTTGAGGAGCAAACCATTCCTCCATACCTTCTGCATCAGCTCCTGCCTACACATTCCTGGCCTGCTTCAGGTCCTGTCCTGACTTCCTTCAATGAGGAAGGGTGATATGAAATCATAATCCAAATAAACCCTTTCCTTCCTGAGTTGCTTTTAGTCATGGTGTTCCATCACAGCAATAGTAGCCCTAACTAAGACAGGGATGAAAGTGGTATACATGGGAAATGGCTTCATAATTCAAAACTCTACTATTAAAAGCTGAACAAACTTGAGTGACTCACTTCCTCCCTTGAGGCTAAAAAGCCTTGCCGAACTGTGCACACATTGTCTTCATTGAAAGATAATTCCTTCCCCTTCCTGTCAGTCCATGGCCCTGATGACTGTGCACAGAATGTCACAGAGCATAGAAGCAACAGTCTGAACGAGGACATCTTGCTGTTTAGACACACTATCTGTGCAGAAACTGATTTTTTATGATTATCGTTGACTTTATCATTTCCAAATCTCATAGACTGTTATTTTCTGGTCCTAGTGAGTACTTCTTAATATCTAATACACTTACCCACTTCTTCTGTGAAAAAGGAAGTTGTCTTTGGCCTCCTCAGTGCCACTTTCTTTTGGTTTTTGAATGTTCATTTGTTGGCTTCCTGTTTGGTGGCTCTTCCTCCCCTAGTCTTCAAGGAATGCTGGCACAGTCTACTCCTGGCACAGTCCCCACAATGCTCACTCTGTCCTAGTAATCTTACGAATTTCAGAAAATCTGGGGGGACAAAGTGGCATTATAGTAATTGGTTTGTGTATAATTAACTTTAGGATAACAACTTTCATGAAAAGGGATTACTTGTCTTTATTATTCCAGCCTGTGGAGATTTATTTTTCTTGCTATGTTCCTATGGGGTATGAGATGGAGAGAAGTATCTTTTGTTCTTGGAAAGAGAGAAATGTTTTCTTACATTGATATTCATGGTTGATTCCAGAACTGTGAATGATTCATTTGTCAGTGTCTCGCTGTCTTTATCATCAACATCATATGGTCACAGGCAAAATAAAATTAAAGAAAGTGTTTTCCTTTAGTGGTTAAAGTAATCATGTTGCATTAATTCAATCAGCAAAGCCTATAGAATGGGCACTTCTGTGTTGTCTAGTATTTCAGACTTTCTAGTCTAGCTACACACTCATTTGTGACTGCATTGAAGAGGCTATGCAGAAAGAGCCATGGGTGTTGTGAAAAGATGGGGATATTGACACCAAGGAGCTTGCATTTGTTAGGGAAGTGAGAGCATTTACTCTGACCCAACAAATAGGACTTAAACACTAAAAGCAATTGATTGCAAATAAGATCATTTAATGTTGAAGGAGCAAGAAAGACTTAAAGGAAGGGCTTCTACTTGACTTGTCCCATCTTCCTAGAATAAGCAGAAAGAAGAGTGGAACGTACAAGGCAATCAATTCTATAAGCTAAGCTTTTGAGGTAAGAAAAGCAATTAATAAGCTCATAGAAAAGTGGGTAGGTTGAGGCCGCAGAGATGTGAGCTGGATCCTGGGGAGATTTTGTGGAGACCTATAAATGTCAGGATCAGTGTTTGAGACCATGTTCAATAAGTGAAAAGAGCAAGGCCTGATGAAAGCAGCGTTTTATCTGTCAGCATGTGCAGAATAAATTAGAACGATAAGAGACTTGGATCCAGCTTCTGGCTAAGATACTGTTGGAACAATAAGAGGCTGAAGTATCAGAGGCTTAGATGAGAGCCACAGTATGAAAATGGACAGAAATAAATAGATATTGGATTTAAAACAGTGAAGATGTTTGCAGGATTTCACAAAAGAATATAATGGATAATAGAAATACAAGTTAAAGTTCAACCTTGTGCTTTTTAACTTCAATATTTTCAGCTTCATAATAGTTCTGTTGCTGTAAATAATTATTCTGAATGCAGAGCTAATTTGGGAAGTTCTACTTCATATAATTTGCATAGTATAATCACCAAGTAGAAAGTACCTACTCTGAAGTTGAAACAGATATGTAACTGTAAAGGTGGCATAGAATGGTAGATGATTATTTGACCAACATTCTATAAGTGATTTGTTGTACTTTAGGAAACCTCAAATCTCCAAGATATTGTATATATTTATATATAAACGTAGTAATAATATTTTCCATTACTATATTTCTTTTTTCTCCGGCTTACTCACATCCAAAGGTTCTTTAGTTATTTCTTTTAGTCTAAAGAATTTAGATTAAAATTAATATTTCTGTAACTTACTGACTTTAGATTAACATTTCCCTCTTTACATCAGAAGTCCATTATATGAATTAAAATATAGTCACTACTATTAAAAACCATGCTAGAACTCTAACAATAGATATAATTAATGTATGGCCTTTATAAAATGATTTGTTTAAACTATGGTCTGTCAACCCAATCCAGCCCACAGCCTGTTCGTTTGTAGTTAACATTGTATTGGAACACAGCCATACCCATTTCTTTATGCACTGCCTATGGCTGCTTTCAAGATACGTGGCAAAGTTCAGTGGCTACAAGAGACAATATATCTCAGAAAGCAAAGACTATTTACTATCTCAGCTTTACAGAAAAAAAAAATGACTAGCCCCAATCTAAATTGAGAAGCAAGTAATCATTGATATAGTTACAACTTCTATTAGTATAATCAATAGCAGTAGATAGCCCTACCTTGTCCTTAGCTCCAGTTTCCAAATTAAGACCATCAGTGAAAAAAAACCATTTAAAGTTATGAGATACACAGGCTCCAAAATCTATTATAGTAATAAAATACCTCCTTTAAGAATGAAATAGCGGCATTCTTTGGGAAATATCAGAATACAGCATTGACTTTCTGAACTCCAGCGGTAAAGTTCTTAAAGAAAAAAATAAAGATAAAACCTGAAAATACAGAGTGTGGAAGACAAGAGGCAGAAACTGTTGTAGGGTTTTTCAATTCTTTTCTCTAATGATGAATCATATCACAGCTAGATGTTAATTTCTGGCTTATTCATGATGTATTGCATAGAGAGGAATCAAAGTGTTTGTTTTGTGTAGTAAATGTGCACATCTCAGCACATCACTTGCAAGGTCCTGTTATGGTTCAGTTTTACTCAGACTTGAGCTTCCACATCACTAGCAAATTATAACACTAGATTCTGTCCCATCTAATAGTCTTTTGTAAAATAAATACATAATCACTAGTGTGCTGTAGTTGCTGTAACAGTATACCACAATTTCAAAGTGCTAAGGAACTCAATTTCTGGTGGTGGCTTTTTTTGGCTTTCAGAGAACATTTTCCCTATAACTTGTGGAATACAGAGAGAAAAAGCTAGAGAGACAGAGACAGGGAGACAGACAGGCCAGGCAAAGAGACAGAGAGGCATACACAAACGTGGAGGGAAGCTCTCTCTGAGAGCATCAGTATCATCATAAGAAACCACTCCCTTGTGAACATATATAATCCTAATTACCTTCCCAAGTTTCCATCTCATGACTCCATTATTCTGGGATTAGAACCTCAATCTATGAAATTTAGGGAAATACAACTCAGGCCATATCATCAACGTCTTAAACTTTCTGTCATGATGGACAGGTCTATAAATCTGTTATATTGAACTTTCTCAAAAAACTATATAAACAGGTTAACACCAGTCCCTAAAGCTAATGCAAATTTCCTGAATAGTATTCAATATGATTAATGGTAGCGTAAACAAATATTTCTTAAATGCTACACAATTCATGTTGCCTCATGCTATTTGCCAGTTGAGAGAATGAAAATATATAGATAATTTCATATGGTATGAAGTATTCTAAAGCATACATGATTTGAGTTTCGAGGCAAATTAATAATGTATATATTGTTAGTACTGTATAAGCACAACAACAATAAAAAATTTGGAGGAAAAAATTAGAGGTAACTACTGCCATACACCTAGTGAAAGAGGAAATTACATTTAAATACAAGGTGACTGGAGGAAAAGAGCATGATGTGAAATCTATACACTTAAGGGCAGTGTATTGGCTGGTTTCTCCGGGGCTTCTCTGAATGCACTTGAGACAGACAGATATCCCTCAGGGACTGAAATACCAAGAGGAAAATAACAGATTATTGTTTCAATTAAAAACAAAAACAAACAAACAAAAAACAGAAGCAGCGAATTGTCTAATGGCTTAAGAACAAAAAATAGAGAAATAAAAGAGGTGTTTAAAAATTAACAGGATTTGGTGATTTTAAAAGCTTGCTTCATGTCACTCAAGTTATTTGTATGTAAACATGTCATAGAACAGCAGCCTCTACTGTCTGTTCTCTCTGGTCACCTTTCTGCTCTTCAGATGGTATTTAGAAGACTAAGTCACTGCTTTACCAGATGAATAGATTGTTGAATCCTAGCCATATTCATGTATAAAGTTAGCACTGGGTTTGCATTAGGAATAAAATACATGGCTCATACCAATGATAATTTTGGGCAGCCCACACCTGACTTTAGATCTCATGCCTTTTTCTCCTAACTGCATGAGCATAACAATTCCTCAGATTTCTACACCAATTAATTCCCAGTTCCTCGGATCCCTCAAATCAACCAGGCACTAGCCCTTAGCCAGCATGTAACCAATGTCTATGCAGGCACCAAAGGCTTCCGCTTCTAGCTCTTCACGTCTTATTTCACCAGCCACCAGAGCAGAGGTGGTGGCCCAGGCTAAAGTGAGATTTGGTGGTATTCAAAATTAGAAGACCACAGAAATGCTGATTGGCAAGGGCCTATAAGAAATAGTCAGTGGCTAGAAAACAATATTATTGAATACTAGAAATAACTGAAGGCCCAGGTCAGGCTTCAAAACCATCAGAGAGATTAGTCTTTGAAGACCAATGGATTGTAGAAAACCAGAAAGTCTGAGGGACATTCAAGATTACTATTATGTATGGTTGGACCATCTCAGTGGAGTACTGATATACCTGGAGCCAGAGCTGACACACGCCAGGCTGGGGATTCAGAGTCTAAACATGAAAAGGAAGCTGAATGCTGAGCCCTCCTACCCCTACCTGGGCTGAAAGGATTTCACAATGGCCTGGACAGCAGCAGCTCTTTGCAAACATCTAAAATATGACCTCCTGTAGGGTCATGGATGGCGACACGATGTCTGAGTCAGTGAAACCACAGATTAGAGTACAAAGTCAGCAGAAGTAGGGTACCCTCTGGAGAAGAGGGAGCCAGCAAAAATTCAAAGGTCAATGAACATAAAAAATAATACTAGCAATGGCATATTTCAGATGATTTCCTTATTTTTTCTCAACAATTATTCTAAAGAAAAATAGCAGCTTCTGCTATTTAAATATGAGTATGTAATTCTGGGCTTTATTATTTGTTATACATTAGTGGAAGAGCATGGTACAAAAGTTATAAAAATTAAATGTAAAGCTTTCATATAAATAATTTCAAAGCCGGGCGGTGGTGGCGCACGCCTTTAATCCCAGCACTCGGGAGGCAGAGCCAGGCGGATCTCTGTGAGTTCGAGGCCAGACTGGACTACCAAGTGAGTTCCAGGAAAGGCGCAAAGCTACACAGAGAAACCCTGTCTCGAAAAACCAAAAAA
This sequence comes from Peromyscus eremicus, assembly GCF_949786415.1. Lineage (NCBI taxonomy): Eukaryota > Metazoa > Chordata > Mammalia > Rodentia > Cricetidae > Peromyscus > Peromyscus eremicus. Next base: position 25,349,820 of record NC_081418.1, on the reverse strand, counting down.
ATAAATAAATAAATAAATAAATAAATAAATAAATAAATAAATAAATAATTTCAAGATTGTTTTAGTTCAATATCCATGTTGTTCCCTATGTTATCTCCTGTCAGGGATATCTTATGTAATCAAAATTAAATCTAAATAATTTGTGGAATGTGAGATAGTAATAGTTAACTGCACAATATATTGCTTTTATGAACAAATGTGTCTAAATCTTGGATTTCAATGTGTTGAGCCTTATCTTTTGCCTACAACTCTTGTCCATTTTATTCTTTAAAAAATTGTATTTGAGACATTATTAAAGTTTAGATAATACCAAATATCTGAGTCAGTTTATTTTAGCAATACATACTATTCTGTTCATTTACAGACAGAATTCAATTAAAAACAAGAAAATACAAGTAGAAAATAACTAAATAAAAAAGAGAGAATGTTACTTTAAGGAAACTTATGTGTTATAGTTTTAAAACCTTCTTTGGACTGATTGTACTTATTAATTGGTTCCTAAGTTTTGTACTTTTCCCTTTTATAACTATTATTCAAAGCTTTTATTATTTTTCCATTTAAAAGTGCTATCTCCTGATTTTCTGTATATCTCAGCATCTTAGTTGATTTGAACATTTTGATTCAGTCTTATATTCCTCCAAGACCTTTGTTATCAACTGTTTGCCAGCATTTGCCATTTTTCAAATAGCAGCCCATAAAATACACGTGGCACCATCCTGTGGCTATGATTGCTCTTGGATGTTCCACATGTGGCCGTGCAGTTAGCTAAACCTTCCAACATCTCCACTCCAGTCTAGCTGACCGTGATCTGAGCTACTCTTCTGGGAGCTGACATTTTTTTCCTAGTAAGAGGTGTGAATATTTTCACACATATTGTGTGCATCAATGGCACTGGGATCATTGGAAACTAAGAGTAATTTAAAAAGAAATATGGCTTTTTTTCCATTCTGACAGGGTTGTGTTCACAAATTATAATTAGGAAGTGTAAGTTAGCAACTATGTCAGTGAAAATCTCTTTGCTACAAAGAAAGACCAGGATCATTATATCTACCTAGGAAACAACTGGGGTGCTCTTGCATTATTTATATGCTGAATCTAAGCACAATTAGGTCTCTTGGTAACAAGCTCCTATTCATGCTAAGCCTTTTCTGTTTCATTTTTATATGATTTCATTCTCACTCTTGCCATTTATTCATAAAACTATGGGAAAATAACTCATCTAATCAACTTACCAGCTAGAATAGTATGTCTGGAATGTCACCCAGACACTACTGTGGTAGGATACCACATGTTTGTACCACTCGATTTAATAAGTAAGGGTTCAGAGCCCCTTGACCTCTTTGTTACACATAATTCAACAGCTTTCATTACATCAAGATACAGATTCTGCTTCCTGTAATGAACTGTGTGCACATTTTAGATTTAGCAGCTTATTTCACTTTGATTAGTTAAGCAAAATGACAGCAAGGGCTTACTCACACACTGCAGAGTAATGCACAGTCTACTTGAATTCCCCACTTTAGTGCAACCTGAATAACAGGGGAGTTTCTACCTCTTCAAGAAAATCAAGGTGTTATGTTGTTAGACTTACTGACTCCAAGTTCTGTCAGTATCTTCAAACTGATACTCATGTTAACTTATACGCATCTCCATCTGCTGTTAACTCAAGGGTGCTATCGCTGTTTCCTCTTATTCCTTGAATCTTTAATATTTTTTCTATTTAAAACACAGTTCCTAGGGCTGATGGCTCATCAGTTAAGAGCATGGGCTGCTGCAGGATTGTTTGTTTGTTGTTTTGTTGTTTTGTTTATGTTTTGGAGATGGAATCTTCCTGCGGAGCCCTGGCTAGCCAGGAACTCACTGTGTAGACCAAACTGACCTTGAATTCACAAAAATATGCCTGCCTCTGTCTTCTGAGTACTGTGATTAAAATTGTGTCCTACCATGCCTTCCTAGCATCATCTACCACTTTTGTAGAAGACCTTGATTAAGTTCCCAACATCTGTATCAGGCCAACTCTAGCTGCAAGAGATCCAGCACCCTCTTATGGCCTCTGTGGGCAGCTGCTCTGATATTTACATACTCCTACATAGACACACACACATCATATACTTTAAAAATAAAATAAATCTAAAACATAATTTACAAATAGATTTACACAAAAAATATTCTGAAATTGATTATTCGATTTATTGGGCTTTGATACTTAAATTTGGGAGATGTTTTAAAAAATACACAAAAATGGGAAGACTAGAATGAGTATTCACAGTGTGGTTATTATTTACTTACCATTAAATGTTGTTTTTGATATCTTGCAATCTTGGTCATCTGTCACTCCCTGCACACTGCAAAATAATTTTCCTGGAGTATTTTCAAGCAACACCTAGATAAGATATTTATTTCCTATAGACACTTCATTCTTTTCTAACATGAAAATGATACTATCATTTCAAACATAATTAATAATAATTTAATGATGGCTAATCTTTAGGCCATATCGAATTTTCCCCTATTGTCTCAAAAATGTCTGCACACACAGGCAGGGGAGATGGCTTAGTACATAAGTCACTTGCCACACAAGCACAGGGCCAGAATGTTTATACTCACAACCCATGTAAAGCTGAACACAATAGGACACTCTGTAATTCCAAGGCAGCAGCATCGAGAGGGGAGGCAGAAAGGGGAGAATCTCTGGAAGTTTATGGGCCAAGTACACACATCTGTGTAGAACATAAACCTGGCTTGGCTTCGAGCAAGATGGAATGTAAGGATCAATCTGAGGGTGTTTTCTCTACTCTACACATGCACCGTGACATGTGCACGCCTATATTCACATACGTAAGCATTCTCACAGGAACACACAGAGAAAGACATGTACATGTACACACACATCATAAACACTCATAAAAACATTTACACACTGTTTTTTCAAATTAGTCCCCTCTAAGGTCTACAAATTTTCTTTGATTAGTGTATCTTAATGAATTACTTTGATCTAATCCCACATCGTTTTTTTTTTCTTTATAGCATTTATTTTCTGAAGAAATTGAACTTCTTACTTACTTTTATACTATTTCCTGAATCTTGATGGGCTATGCTTGCCTAAGGTGATTCATCTTTAGTCCATAGTTATTCAAACTTCTGTCTCTGATGCTTTTAGCCAGAGTCGTTTAATTCTATAACACATACAACTTGCTGTGATATCTATATCTTTATATTTCATAAATGAAATGAATGTGTATAGTCAACATACTGTTATCTGTGTTATTTCCCTTTAAAATAACTATTTTGCTAGTAGCTAATCTCCAAGAAGCTTTTGTGAACCACTCTTCATAGGATAGCATTATTTTGACCCATTTTGCTAATAAGACCTCAACACAAAGGAGAATTTGCATAATCATTATATATGAAGACAGATGCAAATACAATCACAACTGCTTGGTTATGTGTAGCTTTCTGAAATGCCAGGAAACCAAGTGGATCTGATCCATTTACGCTACAATTAAAAATCACAACTGATTTTTAAGGTTTACAAAGTTGAGAGACCAGATGGTTCTCTCTCCAAACATTTATATTTTCCTCACCCAGTAGCAGGAAGTCATTTTAGATTGCATTTCTATGTTTGAATTGCTGTGTTTCCTCTAAGTTAGAATACAAACAGGCTAAGATGTTTGATAAATTTTCAATATATTGTACAAACGGTGCTCTTGCTCTTGTTTGGATAACATCGTGTGACTCATTCCAAAAGTACACTGTTGAAAAATCTCAGATAAGGGAAGTGGAGTGCTGAGCGGATTTCTGAGACCAGATATGGGAATTTAACACATTTGTTTTCCATTTCAACTAACTGAAGCACTAACAAGATTTTATGCTATGCCTGAGTATGGGGAAAGACCATTTGATTTTTGTGAGTAGTATACCAACACTGTTCATTTATTTATATAATTATGTTGGTAGTGGAGTTATTTTGATTTTTTTTCTCACATCACAATGTGATGATACATGGAATAATTCTGAAATGAGATTTGAGAGAGAGAAAGAGAGAGAGAGAGACTGAGACCCTCATGGAGAGCCCAAGGCAACTTTATTAACTTTATATTTGAGTCTCCATTTCAGAGAGGCATGTTAGATAAGTAAGCAAATTTCATTTCATTTCAAAGACCCCAACTTTACTTTTATAATCCTCAATTTTAGTTAAAAATACTACATCCATCTTCAGAGCTAAGAATTCTAATACAGTCATACATCTTCTATTCCAAATTAATCACTGTTGGAGGTTCTGTATATCGTAACTAGTAAAATGTCAAATATTTTTCATTTCTCAAGTCTTTCTTTTGAGTATCTTTGGTGCAACTTTGTCAATAAACTACAGGAACTTCCTGAGTTTATTGTGTATAAGTGGTTGGTCCTATTTGCAAGTGGTGTAATAAAGAGAAGTGTGAAATACCATCAGAAACATCCACCTCTACTGTGTTACAAATAGCTTACCTTCAAAATAAATGAATGCTCATTTTGATCCATCCCTATACAAGTCCCCATAATACTTTCTCAAGAGAACAACAACTCGTTTAGAGCCCCAGACCCACATACCAATGTTTTCCAAAACCTGACATACTGCAAAGGTGACTGAGTTACCAGAGAAGCTTCTATCTTACCCACAAGTCTTAGTCAGAACTCTTGTGCCTTGAATACCCAGCAGCTTTGAAAAGTGCTTATTTCTTGACCTCAGTAGCTGCCTCTTAGATGAACCCAAGGATGGAAGTGTTGACTAGCATTCCAGGTGCTCCTGCTACAGGCTATACTACATTACCTCCTAGAGCAGTAGCTTTATATCCAGCCAGCAAATTAATATCATCAGGGCTGCAAGAGAATTGAAAACTCAGGATGTGGTCCTTAGCCAATGAAATAGAAACATTTGAGTTGAGTAAGAAAGCTATATTTGCAAAGCTAACCACTTTGCAGCCTGACACAACCACTACTTTAGATTTCTGTGATAAACACAGGAGCATGCTAGCCTCCCCCAAAGTGGTGAGAGAGACCATTTGTCGTCACCTGGTTTTCACAATGCCCGCCGTTGCAAGCATTATGACTTCCCAATTCAAGAACCTCAGTTATTTTTATACAAATCGGCTCTACAAAACCAGGGTGTATGAAGGAGACTCCATTCAAAACACAGAAGTCCTGGAACTGTTCTTGCAGTGCAAAATGATCTTGCATGGATTTGTTCCACATTGTGCTCATTTTGTCTCCAGTTGTCGGCTCCTTCCCTTTGCACACCCATTACACAACCTGTACTGTTCAGTTAGGTCTCAGCTCACGGGTGCAGAGGATATGACCTAATCAGGGGACACCTGTGTCCCAGCTATAACTCAGGTCAACATGTTATCCTCTTCCTTTCATTTAATGATGATGGGATTTTGAGAAAGCTAGAGAGCAGGGGCATTTTCAGCCTCCACCACATACCCGAAAATGTCATATAAATCAGTGTGAATGAGGCCATCTCGGGAAATTTAATGAAGATTTCAATTCAGGACCAAAGTTTAAAAGTTTCTTTGGCTTCCTTGATAAATGAATGAATGAGTTTTACAATCTATACAGTAAATAGAGAGAGAGAAGGGAGACTGTAAATATCATGTGACCTTTTCCTTTAAGATCTGTTACATAAAAAGCAATGTTATCTATCTATATTTTGTATCTAATAAAACTGTTTCTTGCTTTAAATAAATCACTGGAACAATATCTTGGAAGGAATCATAAGAATTAAAATTGTTTGATCGTAATTAAAGTCCATATATAATCATGAGAATTCTACTAGTGATATGCTACATTAAGCTTGTTAAAAGTTTCCTAATTTACTTTTAAATTCAGAGTTAATATTTCTGCTATGTGAAGAACTTGAGATCAGAAGTGATGGAGGGCTTTGATACTGCCTCTTATTAGCCATTCAAAAGATACCCCAGTACACTCTCAATATGGAAGAAAATGGTGCTTTCTATGCTAAGGTGACTGTAAGGCAAGATGCACAAGCATGCTGTCCTACCACAATTTACTAACAAATGGACATTTACTGCGACCTTTGTGTATAAGAATTTTAGATTGCTTGATGTCCTAAAACAACATTGGAGATATCTGATTTGTTTCTAGCACTGTAGCAAATATTCCATGTTCAACACAAACTAGAATCCATCCATGATTTATCTGCTAAAATTCATTTCTAAGTCTAACCCACATGTAAAATGATTTTAAATCATTCATAGAATCTGTCACTGTGTGTGTGTGTGTGTGTGTGTGTGTGTGTGTGTGTGTGTGTGTGTGTTTTATGGTATGTTTTCCTGTGCCACAATAGCCAATGAAGGCTATGTGTTCTTTAAATATACAAGGTTTGGGGGATGCCTCAGTGAGTAAAGTGCATATTGTACAAGCGTGAGGATCTTAGTGTGATTCCCAGCACCCAATAAAAGCAGGATGCAGTAGAGCATGACTAAAATCCAGCACTAGGAGAAAAATGCCAGAGGATGCTCAGAGTTTATAGGCCAGCCAGTCTCAACAATGGTTGACCTCTAGGTTCTGTGAGAGACCCTGTCTCAAAACAAAGTAGAAAGAGATAGAAGAAGGCACTAAGTGTCAAACTCTGATTTCCAAATGTGCACTCACAGTATAAACACACACACACACACACACACACACACACACACACACACACACACACTTTTACATCTACAGTGATTCTTGCAAATACTCTAACTACATTTCTACTGTAAACTGGGAATTAGATGAGGATTCCTCACTCTGTGAAAATGCTTTTAATTTTTAAATTATAGAGTAATTAGACACATGCTTTTCTTTTAGCCATTACTTGTCGAAAGCAAGATGGAGGGCAGGCTAGCATCCAGGAGTGCCTCCAGTATGCAGGCCCTGTGCCAGCCCTGACTCAGGCTTGCCAGATCCCCTGCCAAGATGACTGTCAATTTACCAGCTGGTCCAAGTTTTCTTCATGCAATGGAGACTGCGGTGCAGTTAGGACCAGAAAGCGTGCTATTGTTGGTAAGAATAATTGGGATGCTAAAGGCAACTCTTAGCATGACAAAAAAAATACAATAAAACTCAAACTAAGAGCATTCTGGCAGTATGCTTGAAAATCCTTATTGCTGCTGTAGTTACACTGAATATTTCAGTACACTGAGGTGTGTTTTTAATGCAAAGTAACAATGATAGAAGCATATCATTTTAGAAGAAAGAAAAGGCAGCCTAATTTCCTATGCAACAAACAATGAAACATTGTTGTTGTTTAAACATGCACCTTTAGTGCATTGTCCAGAAAGTTTGAAGTGCCTGGTGCAAGGAGTAGCGACCACCCCTTTACCATCTCAGCCTGTTCTCAGGACCACAGCCTCAGCCTGTAGCTTATCTCCTACAGTGAGAAATGAAGCATTAATTCTATATCTGAAAGTTGCATTAAATACAGTCACAATTACTTTAAAAGGTGAAAAAAGCAATGACGTAGCTAAGTTTAGAAGGCATGGCACTACACTGAAGCTGGAAGTATTTGAACATAGTCAGGGGCAAAAAAGGAAACCAAAAATGTTGACTGTTAAGAGTTGTCAAATTATAAGATGAACCAAAGTAAAATGAAGACTGAAGACTCTGGGAAGCTGCATATATAAACCATATACATATATGATATATATTTATATATCATATATAAACCATATACATATACGATATATATATATATATATATCACTGTGTGAAAATTAGAAATAAATGTTCTTAAATCTGATAATATACTTACTATATTATATGTGACAGAATTACATATCATGGATATTTCATATGATATGACTAGCATAATTAAACATATAATTTTAAGTACACATATAACATATATAAGAATTTTTAAGAAAGAGGAGTTTCTTTTGATTCAAACATTTAAAACGTTTTATTCTGATACCCAATCAAATCTTCTCTTTGAGCCTGTATTAGTCATCAAGTATGTTAAAATGAGTACTAATCAGAAATTTTGAAAGATACAAAATAATAGGCGAAGAAATAAGCCTTAAATCTCCATTTCCAGATTATAACCCCTTGTAACTCTGCTACCTATCTGCAATCAGCAAAGAGAGTGCAGCCCGGTGAGCTCTCCCTCTGCCTCTTGTATTTTTGCATATATTTAAAAGAAGAGGTTTGTGCAATTGCCACAAACTCCTGAGTCAGTACAAACACGAGAATTTCAGTCATTTCAAAGAGTGTAAAAATCAACTACAATCCTTTATGCAAAGTGGACTATTTTTAAATGAAAAAGTAAGAAAGTTCCACTGTGCAAAGCCCAAAGCACTGAATATCAGCGAAAATTTATTTAGAAAGCACTTAGAATTGAAAAAATATCATTTATTTATAGGCTACTATTGAATAGAATCAAAAGCAGAGAACGGAAGTATAAGAATGTGAAAAAAATCTAAGGATGCTAGAAATTAATAATGCTATTTTCCATCTACAGGAAAAAGCAAAAAGAAGGAGAAATGTAAAAACTCCCATTTGTACCCTCTGATTGAGACTCAGTATTGTCCTTGTGACAAATACAATGCGCAGCCTGTGGGAAACTGGTCAGACTGTATTTTACCGGAAGGGAAGGCCGAAGTGCTGTTGGGGATGAAGGTACCAGGAGACAACAAGGAGTGTGGACAAGGATACCGTTACCAAGCGATGGCATGCTACGATCAAAATGGCAGACTCGTGGAAACATCGCGATGCAACAGCCATGGTAACCCAACATCACTGCAGTGCTCAGGTTGCTCTTTGGTACTCGGGGTATCGTAGAGAGGAAAGGAAACGTTTGCAGCAGTGTGCTCTGAAGGGAAGGCTGGGCACCCCACGGTCCGCCTTGAGTGTTTAACAAGACATAAAGCCGCACAGTCTACTGACTCAGAGTTGGTAGATGAGTCCCAGATCGGTTAGAAGCAGCATTATGGAGCTCATATTCATAAACGGGAAGGCAAGAATAGTCATAGAAAATTCCCTTGGGATGTATTCTCTGTTCGTTCAACAGACCCAGCAATCCCTAACTGGCATGTGAACAGAAAGGAGAAAAGATCCGAACACAAAGAGATTGAAGTTTTAAACGAGTTTTTTGTTTGTTTGTTTTGTTTTGTTGTTTTGTGTTTTTTGGTTTTTTGTTTTGTTTTGGTTTGGTTTTGGTTTTTCGAGACAGGGTTTCTCTGTGTAGCTTTGCGCCTTTTCCTGGATCTCGCTCTGTAGACCAGGCTGGCCTCGAACTCACAAAGATCCGCCTGGCTCTGCCTCCCGAGTGCTGGGATTAAAGGCGTGCGCCATCAAATGAGTTTTGACAACCAAGTTGGCAAACTATGCAATATACCCAGAATGTCATTCAAGTAACAGAGAGTAAGGGCAAAACTCTCAGAGATCTGTTCATCATCCACTGAGTTGAGACTAGGGGGGCGTGTAGAATACTTTTAGAAAACTATGCCCACTTCTATTTTGTAATATTATCTGTAAACTGCACAGATAATAATTAAGATGCCAAAAATTTATGAATAGTGGCTACTTGGAGCCAGTGAATACAAAGAATCCTTAAGTTTTGATATGAATGTAGCAGTAGCAACGTATCACCACTATTCTTTAATAATAATAAATCTGCTTTTTAATGGAATGAAGTCATTTTACAGTGTATTAGCCTGAGTCAGAGACAGAATGTATTGGCAAAAGTTAGGCAGTGGTGTCCTACCTTCTTACAGAAATGACTGGAAAAGATGAAATAAATTGCTAGGAGCAAATACGCAGCAGTTACCCTCCAACTTTGCTGCAATAACTTCTGTGATTGAAACAAGGCTGGTCCAGTTTTATTATAAGGTCTAGAAAACAATGCAAGCTAATAGGACCTTTTCACATTTACAAACCTTCAAAGTTTCATGCTGACATATTTCTTGGAGTCCCTTTAAGCTTTTCCCAACAAAGGAGCTTCTAAAAATCTTGCCCTTTATTTTCACTTTGTCTCATAATTCCTGTTTTTTAAACCCTGAAGAGTCCTCAAAGCTGAAGCTGTAGATATAAAGTATTTTCAGGTTAGTAAGTGTGCACTGCTAAACTGAAGATCTCTTTGCATTTGAGCAATAGCTGTAAGCAAATAGGGTTTTTAAACTCTGAAAATACCTATTTAAGTAACACAAATTTACTCTTTGCATCAAATAGCAAAAGTGTTATCAATTAGATTCCAAAAGTATAGGTACATTTTCTATTTTGAGATGATAATATATAAAATTTTAAATAGTGATTCAATGTGAAACTGAAAATCATTTCAATTGAATTTCTTTTGAGGTGCAGGGTGTAAGTATTTGCTCAAATTCAATTTCTTCAGTGAACTGATTACTGAGATAATAATTTGTTTTGAACACTACCTTGAGCTTCCGGCATGGCTTTGACACAGCTCTGCTTCTATTCTGGTCTACTAATTAGATGCATGAGAACTTTAATAATCATATTTTGGGGTTGGAAGGGAAAAACTTTATTTTTATTCAAGGTGCTGGGAGATCAAAAACAAGATGTTGGGCATACTAGATAGGCATTTCACCAGAGCTACATACATTTCCAGTGCTTAGAAAACAATTTTTAGCAAATTATATGACTATCACAATTTGCTAGCTAATAAATGTAACTAAGCCGCATAATCAAAAGATTAAAAACAGAAATGTCATTGAAATTAGCCAAAGGCAAACTTCTTACCTTAGTGTGATCAAGTCGAGGCATGGAGAGTGCAGCTCTCCACTCCAAGGAAGGTAGAGACAGCAAAAGAATACCACGAGGAATGTGAAAGAAGCTAAGAAAAACCCTTCACCAAGAAAACCGTTCCATCTGAGTTCTGCAGCATCCCTGTCATCTTTAATGGTGATGGTGTCCCTCTCAACATCTTCATCTTCTTTAGTATGTTTTTATTTATAATGGGGCATCAATGAAGTATCTGAACATTTACTAACACTGATTCTAAGGAAATTTCATTTCTATTGACAGATCTCTATTTTACAGTTACTTGTCTGTGGCATGTTCTGTCAGTTCCAATAGTGTGTGAAAAGCCAAAGTTGCTCACCCTGTTCTAGTCATGCTCTGCATTACTCCATACCTCCTCACAGTCAAGTCAACATCCTAGATGGATGACAGATGGAAAGTTTATATACCTTGGAGAAAAACAATCTTCCTACTTCAATTTAAGCATAAAGTTGACCCCTATGTGTATGAAGTGCAATAATATTAGTCTTTTACTCAATTCTCGCTTGCCTTGGGGCAATTCTGTTTAATCACTGCTGTCCATCATCTGTGACTTATGTTATCAGTAATTACAGGGTTATGCAATTCAACTTTCCCCAGTTTAATTGTATGTTATTTTAGACTATTTCCCATGTGACCACCCTTTTTAATTTCTTAAAATTGGGGTATGGTTTTATTACCACAGATTAAGCTTTTTTATAATGATAGACTCTGGTCTGAGAAATGCTACAATTATATCCCTACAATTAGATCTTATATAATGGTTTCTGTTCAGTCCATATAAACCTTTGTCTTTTAATAAGATCAGACTTCAATGTATAGTGTAGGGTTACATAAATTTCTATTATTTTCATTATGAAATTTAAAACAGTTAGTCTTCATATTTTAAAGAATCTCAAAGGTACCTCGGCTTATGCAATGTGTACATTGCATTTTCATTGAAGTATAAGTGATAAAACTTTATTATGCAACTTCTAAACTGACCTAGCACCCTAAAATCCCAATTTTGTTCACCATTTGGTACTTATCAGGCATGCATACCTTATAAACATGCCATATACTTTACCTGTTATACTCATTATGTTTTCATCTGCCATGCATGAATACAGATTTGCTAGGACAGTTGAAAGAATTGTACTCACGGATATATTCTTAGCTCTGTAAGAGTTGATGCACAATAAATATTTGCAGAATGTATGAATGAATGAAATTCTAGAGAGAATGTTTCAACATGAAAAGAGTTGGTCCCTGGTGTGCTTACAGTTTATCAGAACCACTATAGCACTTTCTGTTTTCTCGAGACCCTCCCTCTGAAGCACATTTCTGGGAGATAACCAAATGGATTGTTGAAAATAGGTGTGATCTTTAGAACAAGTAAGAGCTACACGTGCTACAAAATGCCTATATGATTCTGATCAATTATCCAGGTTCCAATCTGCCCATTAAATGGGAGAAAAAAATAACAGCCACACAGCCATCCTGCTCAATTAGATCAATAATACCCCTATAATAAAAAGTTCTTTCATTGTTAAAGTTTCCTGTTCAAAATGGTCTGGTGGTATAATAACTTAATTCTTGGTTCTAATTGATGAATCATGATGTCTTGAATTTTCTAAGCATTGTTTACAAATTTAATTGGGAGTTTGAGGTACTGGACTCTCTTCATTTTCATTCACATTTCCTGTGAAAATAAGGAATAATTATTCCAACTGTTTTCTTTGAAATATATGTTTTATATGTGGAATGATAAAGTACAAAAAAATGCCAGATACCCCAGTCTTTAAGTCTTCAAGTCACATCATTCCTTCTAGACAATTTACCATCAAAAAATTTTACTTGTTATTTTGAATAGGCAGTTTAGGCCATAATGCAATATCAGTAAGTAGTCTAAGGTTGAAATTAATTATACATGTAATGACAAATAATCTGTTAATACCAAGTAAAGGGAAAAGTTCAATGGAATTTTTTTCATGAATCTCGGCACTTAGTGTGTGGAACTCTCCTGTGGCCTGAACATAAAATACAACCATTGAAAATATCAGAGTTGCAACACAGACAGACCAGGGGGGAACTCAAATAGGGCATTATGTTAGATTACTTGCAACTAAATATCTTCCTAAAGGGTAAGATAACAGATATTTTAGGTTTGTGATTCATAGTCATTGTTACAACTTGTACAGTTGTAGAATGAAACGGGCTGTGAAGGAAATATGGCAATGGGCACAGTTGTGTTCCAGGAATACTTTATTTGTTAAGAATGAAAGAAAGAAAGAAGGAAAGAAAGAAAGAAAGAAAGAAAGAAAGAAAGAAAGAAAGAAAGAAAGAAAGAAAGAAAGAAAGAAAGAAAGAAAGAAGGAAGGAAGGAAGGAAGGAAGGAAGGAAGGAAGGAAGGAAGGAAGGAAGGAAGGAAGGAAGAGGGAAGGAAGGAGGGAGGGAGAAAAGAGGTGTTAGATGCCCTGTTATTTGAATGTTGATCTAACTTTTAACTGTACAAGATGTGGTTCAGGGACCACTGAGAAACAGTTATAAATAAAGAAATATCCTTCCCTGCAAAAGGTAGCGTCAGAATCTCTATCTCACCAGGATCATAGGTGGCCTCTGCTACACAGTCAGCTTGAGGAGCACCAACCTGAATCAAGCCTGTCTCAGAGTCCTGAAGACAGGGAGGAATTAAGAGCTGTCAGAGAGAAACTGCCCTCCAGAACTTTAGTTGGATGCTCTGTTACAGGCAGCACAATCCACACCTCCATATGTCCATACATTGATAATCACCCATGGAAAGTTTTGATGTTTATGATAGCCAGTCTTGTTAAAGACAAGCTCTTTGACCCATTCTGGAAGATAACCAAGTTTTATGGCCCAATACACCTTTAGCATTTTACTATGGCATTTTTTATATATAAAGAAGTGAACTCTTAAAAATCATAAAAATAACCTAAGTCTGTATATCCGTCAAAACTCACAATATATCTGTCAAAGCACTGGAAGGGGAAAGTGTTTTCAGCTCTGGCGGAGAAGAGAGCACTCCAAGTTATACGCTGCTCTGTTTGTAAACAGAACACAAATTGCCTTAAAGGTATTAGCCACATGTTACTTAGAGAATTCAATAGTCATGACCCGGCAGCTCTCTACTCGTCCATTGGCATGTGATGCCACACTGGCACTCAGAGAGCCTGCATGTTTTATAGATCACATAGCATACTTTCATTTTTTTATTTTAGATTTGCTTTCTGTCACCTCAAAGCTGAGGTTATGAATAGTTTCTCTAATGCCAACTAGTGTGACATTTATTTCCTCTTAACATTAATTTTGAGAAAGGGCAATTTATATTCAATCATTCTGGCTTTCTCTCTTTGCCTATTATGCTAACCAATGATAACAGTGTAAAAAGTGTTGCTAAGCATTGAGTGACTTTAACAGTTGATTTTGCAAGCACTTATAGGATTCACAGCATACCCATTCAAGTTCGATATTTTGTAAAAGCTGTCCCTAGCAACCAAAGCTGTCGTACAGAATATAATCATAGTTTGCGGTACAACACTGTTAATTAAAAGAAAAAGAAATCCTTAAAACTTATAATTGAAACAAATTTAATTTTAATATAAGGTGTTTTATAATGCACAAATCTCAAAATTTGGATAAATAGAGTTTTAATACGTTAATAAATGTTTTCATCTTATAGTTATATTATACCCTTGTGTGGCAGCATTTGTCATTATTATCTACCAGCCTACAAATCCTCATCTCACCAACCTCCCACAGTTCTAATACTGAAATGATTTCAAACCAGATGTACATTTCAATGGTTAGAGCAAAGGAATGAGAACACCAGACAGCATCTCCTTGGTCAGAATCTCCAGAGAAGGCTCACCAAGTGTGAGGTTATTTACTATTAAAATATGTGGGAACAGAAAGACTTCCTCAGCAAAACTTAGAAAGGAAAAGCATCTCAGATGAACAAAATGTGACTTTGATACCCAATTTGCATAGATTCTAGTCTTTGAGTTTGTGCTTTAAGTTGTATCTGAAACTCAAAACAAACAAGTCTGATAAAAAATCCTTGTGAGTGTGAGTAGAATGGATTTTTCAGATAGCACATGTGACCACTCAGCACGATGTAACTGAAATAAATTTTTTTTGTGATGGGATTCGGGGGGGGGCATAGGTTTAATATTAGAAGTTGATTAGAAACAAAATTAATTAAGAAACTGTTTCCTGTCCTGGTGGATACTTGTACCCCGGGAAGAGTGTATTTCATTATATCAAGCAGAAGAGACAATGAAGAGAGTTTTATAAGCAAACTGGAATGGAATTCTAGTATTTCCAAAAAGCCTTTTCAGTTGCTAGAATTCATTTAATGTCTAATCCATTTCAGAATTTTTAATTTCTCATTTGAGAGCACACATAAAGGTAGTGTTGCTTTTTGCAGTTATCCAAAAACTGGATCTTTTTTTCCCCTTTTCAAATGTGAAAAGAAGGCCACGTGTATGCATCTGACTTTTCCTGAGATAACTGGATTCAAAGTTGAAGAGCCAGAGAAATAGGGAATCGCTGGAGACATCTAGCACACAAGGAAAGCAGTGGTGCAGGTGCAGAGGTGGAGAGGGATAGACTTGAGAAATGCCCCACAGCTACAGTTCACGGCACATGTGACAGGAAAGAACTGTCTCTGCAGTTTAGTTGAGTATGCTTGTTCCTCTGTCTTAGTTAAGGTTTCTATTGCTGTGACAAAACACCATGACCAAAGCAACTTGGGTAGGAAAGGGTTTATTCAGCTTACACCTCTACAACATAGTTCATCATGAAAGGAAGTCAGGGCCAGGTGGTGGTGGTGCAGGCCTTTAATCCCAGCACTCAGGAGGCAGAGGCAGGTGAGTTTGACAGCCTGGTCAACGAAGCAAGTTCCAGTACAGCCAGAGTGGTTACACAGAGAAACCCTGTCTCGAAACAAACAAAAGAAAAAGAAAGAAAGAAAGAAAGAAAGAAAGAAAGAAAGAAAGAAAGAAAGAAAGAAAGAAAGAAAGAAAGAAAGAAAGAAAGAAAGAAAGACAGAAAGAAAGAAAGAAAGAGAAAGAGAGAAAAGGAAGGAAGGAAGGAAGGAAGGAAGGAAGGAAGGAAGGAAAAGAAAGGAAGGAAGAGGAAGTCAGGACTGCCCAATCATATGGAGACATTTTCTCAACTGAGGTGCTCTTCTCTTTGATGACTCTAGCTTGTGTCAAGTTGACATAAAACTATCAGCCACATCTTCACACCTCAACTTATCTCCCTGCTTAACAGTTCCACAGAGCTCCCCAGGGGCTACTATGCAGTGTAGTCTTTAATATTGTCAGTGTTTGTTTGGATTTGGTTTCTGGTTTTAACAGCATATGTTGTACTGCTTAGAATAAATTTAACAGCTGAGAACAATTACTATGTTCAATAATAAACAAGAGTAGAAAAACTTTCTACTGGTGGTTTCTGCCACTGTATTTTAATCCTCTTTCTGTTAATCTTTGAACTCTCATAGCTTCTAATGTCAGTGAAAGGGAACAAGGGGACCTTATATAAACTATATGAAGTGATAATATAAGTGACATCCAAGTAGCTTTTTGATTAATTGATTGATTGATTGATTGATTGATTGATTGATTGATTGTGGGGGCAGCATGTGCCAGAACATTCACAGAAGTCAGAGGGTGGCTTGTAGGAGTGGATTCTCTTTCTACATCATGTGGGCTCCATGGACAGAACTTGGAGTTTCAGGCCTAGAGGCAAGTACTCCCTCGTGCTGAGCCATCTTCCTGACCCCATGGTAGCTTTGCAGTGTAAATAAGTACCAGAGAATTCTTTGGTACTTATTTTGTTGCATCACAATTGTGAAATATGTAGAACTGTCTATGTGAGTTTATATAGAGAACTCTACTCTGTTAGTGCATGGATACACCTAAAGGAATCTGGACGTACTTAGCCATTGAGTAGACATGGTACAGAAGTAACATAATAAACCCTTCAGCTGTTCTAATGATGCTGAGAATGTGCATAAGTACATAGTAAATATGAAGAGCTGTGCCTTCGTGTGTATCTGAAGCAAACAAATAAAATCAAAATGGTGTTTTGTCATATCTACCTGGGCACTTCACCATGATAATTAATTGTCCAATGTTGATTCACAATTTTTCATCAAACATATGAGCTGGAGGAGAACATTTAAATATTGGAGTTTAGATACATATGTTATAGTTTGGTTTTCTGTAAGTTTTCAAATTACCAGTTTTGAATATGTAACTTATAAAATAATGTTTTCAATTTTTCCAGTCTCTGATAAAAGTCTACTTAAATTACCCTGTTCCTGATTATAGTTATATACAGATAATTTATATATATTAGATAGAAGATATTTTTGAGGTTTCTTTTTAGACTAATCCTGATGTTTCAGAGACTGCACTGGAGTTACGTATTCACAAAGCTGTAAATCACACTAACCAATATATACCATGTGCTTTCAGAATGAATTATTTAATCATCTACAGTGCACCTTTCGGGAGCATAATTTACTAATTGTGAAGATTGTTGACAGCTTCTTTATCTGCATGTTCATAATTCAAATGAATGAGGTGATTTCACATGTCTCAGAGGCAGTATGTCCTGCGGTTGCCCCTTGAAGCTTGATAGGATTTTGTCTTTTTTCTAACTGAAACAGTAGTCAGACCATAAAAAGCCTTCAAAGAACATATGATCAGAATTCTCAGCTTGATTTTCTTGAGTATCAGGGTTGGTTTTGAATTGCTGAAAGTTTTAACATCCTAAACATGAAGTCCTTTATTGTGTTTTAGCATTCCTCAGAAACTATAAATTGCTATAAGTTGCCAGCAATTTATTTGGTCTTAAAATGCTTGAAATGTTCCATCTCCTGTGATTGTTTGATGTTAATTGCCCTCAAAAATGATCTTAGCCGAGCAGGCAAGGGAATGCTTGTCTGGCAGTTCACTGGTGGCATTAAAGGTTTTAATAGTGCTAGATAGACATGACAGGCATTATTGAATGTGGCTACATGTTGGGAAATAAAACCAAGAGACTGAAAATACAGTCTTCTGCTGTTTCATCTTTATCTTATTTCCTAATTTGTACCTTTTAAAAGTTTAGGGGATAGGTGTTTTTTTGAAATGTTCTCTGGAATAAACTATTGAAAAATCAGATATAAAACTGTTATGCTTTCTTCCACACTGATATGTGATGAATTAGTCTGAAGTCAAACATGTTAAATCTTTCTAGAACAAAGGATCTAAGCTTTAAAAGGTTTCCACCCAAAACACTGAAGGTGGCTCATTTCCCCACCTCAAACAACAATTAAAAGCAACAGAAAGTCAATCGCTGCAATTTATTAAAGGAATAACTACACTTTGAAAATGTTTAGCAAACAGTACTTTGAAGTTCCCTTTTGTTCTTTGTTAGACTTTCTTCTAGATCTTTATGAACACATCATCTGCCTGCTTCAGAATCAAAAGTATGTTCCAAACAGCACTGTCACCTTCTGTCTGTCTGTAACATTCTATGGCTGTTATAACCTAACCAGATTATAACCTTTGCTCTCCAGAAGAATATCTGGCAACTCGTCTTTGCAATTGTCACTGTACTTTACTCTTTATATCAGATTTGTGATTGCATTTTTAAAATTGTCTCACCCTTGGCTAACAGTGAAGTGATACAAGGTGCATGCCCCCAATTCATGTTTCTCTCCTAGGAACACATACATCAAAGTGTATACTTAACTTACCAAAATACATGTTCTGAAATATTCATAGCAGATGTATTAATATTAACTTCATATTTAAAACTACCTCAAGGCTCACCAACCAACACAATGAATAAATAAGACATAACCCATTCACACAATAAAACACAGTCTCCAACAGCATACAGAATATGGGAGAATCTCACAGTGTAATATAGAGTAAAAAAGACCACAGATCAACATACATTATGGGTTAGATAGCTTTTTGCTGCTAGGGAAAAGTATGCCTAAAAATGAAGGAGGAGGGGTTTATTTTGGCTCCATTTTAGAGTTGACTGTGCCTCTTTAACTAGCTTTGTAGTTTCTGTCTGAGGATATGCAGAATGTGGTGGAAAGTTTGCACCCACAGGGGGTGGAAGAGAGGCCGATACACCGAATACACCTTTCAACACCACACCTAGATCTCATCCTACTTTTCATCACTTCCCAGTAACATTATAAAATTGTGAATCAATTACTAGACTGTTTCACTGATGAAGTTAGAGCCCACCTGTTACAATCACTTCTGAATGGTTGACTCCACTAGCTGGGACCAATACTCAACACTTAAGGACATTCTGAGGACACTTAACGTCTAAACCACACACTATATGAGTCAAATTACATGCAGTTTTAAAAATAAAACTATTCTATACTGTAAGAAGTCGATAGCAAACACTATTAGCAATATTTTTGCTAAATAAAATATTATGTATTTGTTACTAACAATAAATTAATAAATAAAATATTAATTTTTTATTTAGCAATAAGACACTATAATTAAGGAAGACAATCAAAAGAAGACTCTAGAGTCTTAGTTTCATGAATGTCTTTGATGAACTTGCACAAATACAAAAATATTGTTGTGTAGAGGGTATTTGATAAAAAGTCTTAAACACATGAATATCTCTAACAGAATATAGGAGCTAATATACAGAAAGATGTGCCATAAATCTGTACCTCCTCCAGATTTCATGGGTTTCACCAGCGTCTTACTGCAGTGTCCCTTGTGTCAGTCCTATACATGCAAATAAGTGCAAGTAAAACTGATGATACCTGAGAGGGCTCGGTGGAATGTATCAGTGTCAATACCTCAGTCGAAAGTACATTCTAATTGTATTAAAGCAACTGGAGAAAGAATACAAAGGAATTCTTCATATTACTTCTTAAAATTACATATGCTTCAATAATTATTTAAGAAAAAATTTCCAATACAATTTGGAAACAAGGTTATATATTAAACCTGTCATTTTAATTTAAAGATGTTCTGATTTCTCTGTATTTGAAGATATGAATATTTATTGCTTACTTTTAAAATATAAATTATAAAAGTAAAATATAAAATAAATTAATAAAATTAATTTAAGACCTGAGTACCACAAAAACATCAAGCAGCATCATTAAAAGAAATTAAAGAGCCAAGCAGTGGTAACACATGTCTTTAACGACAGCACTCAGAAAGCAGAGATAGGCTGATTTCTGAGTTCAAAGCCAGCCTGGTCTACAGAGGGTTCCAGGACAATTACACAGAAAAAAAACTGTCTAAAAAAAGAAAGAAAGAAAGGAAGGAAGGAAGGAAGGAAGGAAGGAAGGAAGGAAGCAAAACAAACAAAAAAGGAAGAGAGAGAGAGAAGAAGAAGAAGAAGAGAAGAAGAAGAAGAAGAAGAAGAAGAAGAAGAAGAAGAAGAAGAAGAAGAAGAAGAAGAAGAAGA
The DNA here is from genome assembly GCF_949786415.1 of Peromyscus eremicus. Classification (NCBI taxonomy): domain Eukaryota; kingdom Metazoa; phylum Chordata; class Mammalia; order Rodentia; family Cricetidae; genus Peromyscus; species Peromyscus eremicus. The sequence goes on along the minus strand of NC_081418.1, from coordinate 25,329,582 downwards.
AGAAGAAAAGAAGAAGAAAAGAAGAAGAAGAAAAGAAGAAGAAGAAGAAGAAGAAGAAGAAGAAGAAGAAGAAGAAGAAGAAGAAGAAGAAGAAGAAGAAAAGAAGAAGAAAAGAAGAAGAAGAAAAGAAGAAGAAGAAAAGAAGAAGAAGAAGAAGAAGAAGAAGAAGAAGAAGAAGAAGAAGAAGAAGAAGAAGAAGAAGAAGGGAAGGAAGGAAGGAAGTGATGGAGGGAAGGAGGGAGAGAGAGGGAGAGGGAGGGAGGGAGAGAGAGAGAGAGAGAGAGAGAGAGAGAGAGAGAGAGAGAGAGAGAGAGAAGAAAAAGACCCAAATAAATGGAAAGAAATCCCAGCTTCTCAACTACCTGGATTGTTACCATGGCAAGATGCTCAAGTTAAGTAGACTTTAAGTGATTCCCATTGGAAGCCCCAAATATCTTTAATTGCAGAAATTGAAGAGCTGTTCTAAAATTCATATGATTCAAAAATAGCCAAATCTATATTGAGAAAGAATAAAATTGAAATATTCACACTTCCTGACTTCAAAGCTCTCTCCGAAGTTAGACTTGTCCAATCAGAGTGAAACTAAGACTAGAGACAGATACGAATGAATGAAACCTCAGGTCCAGAAGTCAACCCTTCCTTCGATGTGGAGAGCAAAAGCTTTCAAGCAATGGGGTCGGGACGACTCGGAAAGCTGATGACTGATGCCAAGTCATTCCATGGCTATAGGTGATGTCAGTGACTACTTGCAAAAGGATGAGCCCTTTACTCATACGGAAAATGTAAACCAAAGAAAAATTAAAATTTATAGAACTCTCAGAGAAAAGAAGAATATAAACCTTTGTGAATTTGAATTAGGAAACAATTTCCTAGACATAAAACCTAAGCACAAGGAAACAGAGAGACAAAAAAAGGTGTATTTTATCAACATTTAAATCTTTTATTTATTTGTTTGTTTGTTTGTTAGAGAACCTCCTTTTATCTGCTCTTGGAACTCTTTTCCTCCTGTTGGGTTGCCTTATCCAGCCTCGATATGGGGAAACCATTTAACTAAATAAAAACAAAAACGGATATTGTTTCATTTGGTCTAATTTTTATGAAATGTGAATTAAAATGCAATTTTGTAAAGCCCCATAGGAAATGATTGTTGGCATAGGAAGAGGAAGATGAGAAGTGGATATTGAGTGGTAAAAGTAAGGGCAGAATTTCAGAAAAGGAGCCTAAAGATGATCTAAAACCCTAAAATTTAGATGTTAACTATACAAGTCAGCAAATATACAAAACTTCAAACCATAAGCTGATTTTTTTATGTTATATGATTTTTTAGCTCAAAATGTTTTCAATCTACCTGTCCCCTAGTAGACTGTGAATATGGTAGTCACTTGCATGATCAAGTCTGTGCCATTGATGTAAAACGATGGAGCAGACTGATTTTTGACTTCTTTCTAAAGTCAATATACAGAAAGAGGAAGAACAGGCATTTGATTTTTGATCAGAGGAATTTTGCTTTTCCATCTATTTGATATTTCATGATATTTGATATCATGAAATGTCAAGTTGGAAGTAAAGAACTAATCAAAGAAAGCAGCCTGCTTCCTGAATCCAATCTATACACTATTCTTTTAGCTAGTCAGTTGATGGAATGAGTCTACACCATTCCTTTCCCTGAGCTCTTAGCCTTGTCAATCATCTCTCTGTGTTTGTTTTCTTGTTTCTGCCTAATACAGTTAAAATTCCAAGAGAGTCAAATGGACCCAAGATGAGGTGTGACTTTAATAGTAACAGTGCTGTGGAGATATGAGGCGTTGTTTGCATAACATCCTTCAATTTCCCTCCTCAGAATTGATTTTCAAGGAAGGGGAAACACAAGGCACTAACTTAAATGGATTCTTTCGGATGGTTATTGAGACAGACTGGCTTTTCTTGAGGAAGAATGCTGTGAGGACTCAGAGCCCTGCCAGTGTGTGGCATTAACACATAAGGTGTCACAGAAATCTGTGTTAGGAGATTTTTAATAGCGTTCTGGCAGCATTGAGAGTGAGATGGTTAGCCGACAGGTTACTGTCAATTAAACGAGAGCTGTCACAAAGTCAGAAATATTGAAACACGGTGGGCATGAATCCTAAGCAGATCATATGGCAGCTACTCAGCTGTTACTTTAACACAGTCGTGATATAGATGTGTCATTTCCCTGCAGATTTTAATTTGAGTCCCCAAGAACACAGACAACTCTTCATTTGCATGCTGCTGTCAAGTCCAAAGTGGACCTTCTAATGAGCTGGAATGGTGGGTGTGAGGCGGAGAATGACACGTGGCAACTTCTTGTTCCATTTTCCTCTGCTCAGGTTACATAGAAGAAGCATGCATCATCCCCTGCCCCTCAGACTGCAAGCTCAGTGAGTGGTCCAACTGGTCTCGCTGCAGTAAGTCCTGTGGCAGCGGCGTGAAGGTCAGGTCCAAGTGGCTTCGAGAAAAGCCTTATAATGGAGGAAGGCCTTGCCCCAAACTGGACCATGTCAACCAGGTATTTCCCTAACACCAAGTGTATTAAGATATTTCTGAGATTCCCAAGGATCAATTATCTCTCCAAAATGTACAAAATTAAATAATTGCTCCTGAATAAGAAATATGATCGATTTCTATTCTTCTAAGGTCCGAGTAAATTACATGTAACTTACTAAAATCTAAAATATCAAATTATATATAATCTCTGAACTCTCTGGGGATTCAGAATCCTGCAAGGAGCTAGATAGGAACAGAATTCCAGAGAGGTGAAAAGACACCTATCTTGTGAATAACGGCAAGGTATTTAATCTGACATACAATTGTGCCTCACTGCTGTGATGAGGTCACATAATTCTTACTGTTTCCCTAGACTCCCAGAGAGAGTTCTCAGTTACCAAGTACTAAACATAAAAGCGAAGAAAGGACTTGAGTGATCTCTAAAATTAGGGGAAATATTATTTATTTCTTTCAGTCTACTCTGCGTAAAAATAAATTCAAGAAAATAAATATGAAGAACGTCAAAGCTTACATATATATATGCTAGCAATTTAGTCTCAGCCTTTTCTACCATTGGAGCTGTGTTAGGGCTTGCAGGCACACTTCATTAGCTGCTGCAAGTGATTGTTATTTGTATTCTATTGCAGATAAAGAGTAAAGCGGCTAATGACAGAGTTGTGATTAATTTAAGTGTAACAGAACAGACAATTGTTATCACAGTTTATCGGCATGTAAATTAGCACAGAATGGATTTTATAGAGTGTGTGCAGATGTTGTGTCTTGAATTTGAGCCATGATCAAATGAACCAAGTATTTAAATATGTAAAGCTGTTTCATGGGGACATAGCCTATCTCATTTTAATCTCTAACTGCATTGTTATCTTCTGTTTCCTTCTGATTAACCTAAGACTGTTGATAACAATAGAACTATACCACATAAAGAGTAAATAAGTATTTTAAGTAAATAAGTATTAAGTTATATTATTATAATTTTAATTATAATTATATATTAATTAAATAATAAATAAGTTAATAAGTATTTTAAGTAAATAAAAATGGAAACATTGAAGAATTAAATTCATGAAAAGTATTCTCAATTAGTCTGAAGTTTTCCAAAGTTGATGAATTTAGGCAATGGAGAGAGAATGATACACTCTACTATTGCCATCTACTGGCAGTTGAGCTGCCTTGTCACGGAATATTTTATATTCCTACACTGCAAGTGTTCATTTCCTAAGCTGAAATTCATCTGCAGCGCTATAATTGTGTGAATGTAAAACAGAATAGCAGAGGTGACATATATATGATCCAGAAGAATGCTTGTCTACAACTTAGGAAATCTTGAATTTCTAATGACAAATTTAAATATTAATAAATTGTGGTCTAACAAAGAGGAAGTGCACATATACGCAATACCTCATGAGTGTATGTGTCCAATGAGTCAGTATGCAATGCAAATATGCCATGTTTGCCTGAACCCTTCTGTTTCCAAAGTTTCATGACCATGTCCTAAGTTGTCTGTACTGTACAAATTGCTAGACTAAGACACTTCCATTGTTACTTTCCAAAATAAACAGGGATTTAAGTATTAGTAAAATAGTCAAGAAAATAAAATATACAAAATGTGTGGTAATGTTTAAAAATATAAGGCATGAAGATTTTAGTATAATTAATTCCTCAGTAAAAATATAGCAGTCCCTTGACTTGAAAGTGGTCTCTGAAGTTGTTTCCTAGCTGAAGTTAAGTCCTAAGGTTCTTATTTCAATAAAAATGAATGGATGGATTAAAGTGAAATGAGGAATAGATGGATCTGTAGGTGGGTCCATATATACATAACAGTACATTTATCAATTGACTCATCACTTATTTGAAGTCATAGTTCAGTTTACCATGACAGGGGCTGGGAGATCCACTCAGTTTTTGAAGCTTGGTCATCCACAATCTTTTCCTTGGTTGTGCAGTCCTTGTCTATACATCTTAAATTTAAGTCCTCTTAAATGGTTGGTTTATATCTCCTAAAGTCTAAGAAAGACATCCTAGTCTTTTACAAAAATAATGTTTTATATAAAAGTCTTTATAACTGAAATGTAGATTGTGAGTTCTTATCAAAACTGACATTTTAACCTTTCTTTTTTCTTGTCCTTTTTTTCATTCCTGCCAAACACTACCCCAGGCACAGGTAAGCACCCTTATCTTCTGATTCTTCAGAGTTCTTAAAAAATCATTACTTTCTCCACTAGATTTGCCTCTGCCTATCCCTATTTATTTTATTTAGTTACCAGAATTTCCTTATTTAGAGGGCCTGAGAAGATGGGGTGGAGTGAGTAGGTTTCACCTATCCCATGTTGATGATGCAACAGAACCTCTTATTTATGCTTAAAGAAGAGAGGCATGGTGGGCTGTAAATGGTTATTTGGAGATGTCTATGAAATAATTTGCATTTACCCCAACAAAGAGGAATAATGATCCATTTATCAGAGGATTAGGAATAGCAGCAGGTCCCCTTCATTTCAACTCTTCCATTACCTCAGAGTGGTGGGGGATGTTTAGCCATGTGATAATGGTCCTGTTTTAACACACCAAATGGGACTGTGCTGGCTGTGCCATTAGCTAGAGTCTTATTCCAACAGTGCATATGTTTTACTTCTTATCTGGGGTAGTTCTGCTTTATTTTGGTTTTCAATCCTCCAAATGTGCAAAATAGCTCCAAAGGACTGTTTAAATCTGTTTCCTGGAAGTGATTACATAAATCATTCATATACCATAGTGTGTGAGAGAGAGTGTGTGTAAAATAGGAAACAAAATTGAATTTTATATATTATGAAAATGTTTTAAAATATTTTTCTTTAATGGTTGTATTCTTGGTTGGTCCATTTATTTCTTCTACTTATTTTCCTCATTGGAAAACAGCACAATTGCTTTATTGTTCTAGAATTCCTGAACAAACATAACATACTGTATTTGAGACTGAAAGCTTTGTGGACAATAACCACAAATAGTTGGCTGTGCTCTGTGAGGTCCTTGCTGCTGACAGTTGTATCTGTAGCTATATGTCATATAAAAATTATTTAGGACCTTGTTTCTATACTTTAAGTGATTGAGGATTACTTTTAAGAATGGATTTATTTCCATTTATTTATCATTTCAGTTTCTTATATGAAAAAATGTTAATTCTTACAACTATACACACTTATATGTAAAGATGGCTAGATTATATTTATTTGAAGAACAAATGTTTGCAATATTCATTCATTCATTCATTCATTTGGCAAATCTCCACTGAGCGTCTAGCATAAGAGTGCCTGAGGCTAAGGACTAGACACACAAAACCTTTAACAAAGCAGATAGTCCAGAAGACTATAATATAATATGCTAAGTGTCAGTTTATGAAAATATGTTTTGAATCTGGCCTAGTGGGTTAGATCTACACTCACTGGGTAAAAGCAGACAGAGAATGCAGCTCAGCCCAAGCTCCCCCTCTTGACTAGACTAGATCTTTCTTACTACTTGAGAGTTCGAACAATCATGGGGAGGAATGAAAATGGATGAAATAATGACCGTGATTATTTAGGCGTCTTCCATCCACCCACCCACCCCCCCACTCTCACTGCACTGCCTGAGATCACCAGATGTGTGTTTCAGGTGTATGAGGTCGTCCCGTGCCACAGTGACTGCAACCAGTACATATGGGTCACAGAGCCATGGAGTGTCTGCAAGGTGACCTTTGTGGACATGCAAGAGAACTGTGGAGAGGGTGTGCAGACCCGAAAAGTGAGGTAAGACTAAGCAGAATGACAGAGAGGCAACATGGCAATCACCTCCCGATTCCACAGGCAGCAACATGGGGCTTCCCTCTTCTCCACTGTCCTGAGAATGATCATTAGTTTTGATTTTAGGGAATCTGGGTACCTGGAAATGAAGACCCTCTGTTTCAAGCAGCAGTTTGTGTTCCTGACACCCATAAAGCTTGCTTTCACGTGTATTTCCAGTGGTCTGCCTTGATAATATACATATGCATAATATACAGACCTAGTAGGTTATATATATATATTTAGGAATCTATATCTCTATATTTATCTGTACTTACACATATACATAAATGTATGTAGCAGCAATTAATGAAAAAATAGGCCATGAATTTTCAAAAATGCAAGGAGGGGTATGGGGGCCTTCTGGAAGGAGAAAAGAAGATATAATATTATAATCACAGTTCCTAACTTTAAAAGCTTCACTTTATAATACTTTTTCAAAATTACATTCATTTTTATTCTTGAGATTATAATATAATCTCAAAATTCATGGCCTATATTTTCATTAATGCTGTTACGTACATTTATGTATATGTGTATATACAGATAAAAATAGAAACATAGATCCCTAAATATATAAACACAACCTGCTAGGTCTGTATGTTACTTGTATGTATGTTAGCAGGGCTGACCATTGGAAATACACGTTGAAAGCAAGCTTTATGAGTGTGGATGTTAAACTTCAGTGGCTTCTTAAGAGCCAAAATGTTTCTTTTAAGCATATGTCTTTTTTTTTATACGTTCATGTATGTATGGAGGCCAGAGATCTACATTGGATGTTTATCTCATTCACTGCCTGCCTTACTTTTTGAGCTAGGGCCTCTCACTGAACATGTGCTGTCCAACAAGCCCCAGGGATACTCTTGTCTTTGGCTCCTCAGTACTAGGATCGCAGATGTGTGCTGTCGGGTTTAATAATTTTGTCATATGAGTGCTGGAAATTGAACCCAGGTCCTCGTACTTATGTTGCAAACACTTTACTTACAAAGACATCTTCCCTACCACAAAAGCCAACTATATTTGTAAACACATATTTTCAAATACCCTACCTTGACTTCCTGCTCCTTTCTGTCAACCTGCCTGGCATTTGAACACTCTCATCTCCTTCAAGAAGACATCTCTGAACCTGTGGCTAGCTGTTGCCTCTCACTTATTCAAATAGTCATGTGTGGCTATTTCAATTTCACCTTAAACTAATTAAATAAAGTTTTGAATGCATTACTTCATTGACACTACTCATAATTTCAAATTCTCGATTGCCACATGTGGCTGTTCTGTTGGACAACACAGTCGTAGACTATTCTATTCATCACACATTTCAGCACAGATGTAGAATATTTTTTCATCATAAAATATGATAATAATAATAATAAATCCAGAGCTTGACATCAGTTCACTCTCATCTATAACTTTAATTTATCACAAGTTTCACAATCTATTTCAGTAGAAAGTTTTTATTTAATGTTGATATCATAAAACATTTGCATATAAAATATGTATAACCTTGTTTCTTATTTAAAAAAATTATGTTTGTCTCCAAAACCCATGCGAGTGCTTCATTTACAATTTCTATTGGCCATAATGAAGGCAGACTAAAAATGAAGACAGGAAGGAAGGTGATAAGTAGATAAGAAATGAAAAGGTAAAAACAGAGTTCCTGTCCTCTACACTTCTGCTTTCAAATTAAAATTTTTCCCTCCAAATTTAAAAATCATTTCCTTATGTGAGGAATTTGAGTCAGTTGCTTGTTCTGTTAGTGAAAAATTGTAATGAAAGAAAGTGTATTGCACTTTTTCTTCAACTGTTGCGTACATGCTTCTTTTTGCTTTGTAGTCACTGTTAAAGTTCCCAAACACATTTGAAACAAAGTAACTTTTCAGATCAACTTATGTATTGAGGTTGATGCAATAGAGAGAGAGGTCACTATTGATCGTGATCTCTGATCATGTAATAATGTGCCTGCTTGTTCCTGATTGAGTGGTACAGGACTCAAACTCTATCCTCTGCTAATTAGGGTCAGGATGTCCTGCCTACATACAAATGTGAGCTGACATTTCAGGATAGATGGGTCTATAGAAGAGCAGGCTTGTGTTTAGCTATTTTCAATCTTTCTCAGTGAGGAAGGAAGGACCTCTAAGGAAGTGGATAGTAGATGTGGTTCTTCCTTCCTTCCTTCCTCCTCTGCTTCCTTCCTTCCACATCTTCCTCCCTCCTTCCTCCCCCTCCTTCCTTCCTTTTTTTCCTTCCTCTCTTCTTTCTTTTCTTCCCTTCCCCTAGAGCTAGGAATCAAGCCACGATCTCAAGGAGGCCAGGCAAAGAAAAGGGCATGCTGTCAATGACATCTTTGCTTCTACAGTTTTATGCACATAGTGACAACACAAATAAAAAGAGGAAGTTAGAGTTGCTGTTAGTGCAGCTGCTGTGTTCCAGCCATGCAGACAATGCACCCTGTATTCCCCTACCTGTTAGGAGTCGGCCACCTCCAAAGCGGTCCTGCAGTCTCCACTTACAATATACTTCACTCTTCTCAAAGAACTGTCATGGCTCTTTAGAAAGGCCAAGGCTAAGAAGGAAACAAATTAAAAGTGTATTTCTTTGGGATTAAGTTGATCCAAGTATTTATTCTGAATTCTAGGTTGAAAGAAATATTAATGCCAAATAAAACAAATGTACATCTTGGTAGTTAGAATGTGTTCCTCTTTTATGAACTGGAAATATGTTTAAAAATAATAATTCGTTTTAAAATAAATCAAATCTGTTAAGAGAAGTTACCTCTGAGTGGTAGATTTGTAGTTAATTTTTTATTCTTGTTTTTGAGTTATTTATACAATACAAAATTAAGAAACATAAAAGCCTTTACCAATAAAGTTGTGTGTGTATATATATATATATATATATATATATATATATATATATATATAGCCACCTACTAGGGTATTGAACACCTGCTCTTAACTTGGATCAATAGGCAATTTTACAAGTTAATCCTGTGTGCTGCATCAGTATCTGCTAAGAATGCGATCTTAGCATCAATTCCACCTTTTGAGCGTGGTAATGCTTGACCTGTCTTTGCCAGGTCACTGGTAAAAGAACATTTTTAGAATGTTACTGAAGATAGGACTTTTTCCTACATAACTAAAACCTCCTTTAAATAAATCTGTAATTTAATTTTTCAACAATTAAATCACCAAATATCTGCTGATTCATTTTTTTGTGAATGATTTTTTAAAAAATCACAGATATCAGTATTTATGTAGTTTTTTTTTTTCAGATTGCATGGCCAATCAAAATACAAGTATTGATAGTCTTCCAAGCTTTCAATGAGTCTCATTTAATAGAATTACTCTTCTTAAAATTGTTATCACTGTAAATAGTGATCCTTTAGAGGATATTTTTAAAGACACAATGTCCTTCCTGCTGGAAATCTCTGAGCAAAGATGGGATGTCAGGCATATAACTGTGGCATGACTCAGCCAACTGCTAAAACACGGCCCAGGAGGTTTAAGAGCCCATCTTCCTTCTCATCTTCCCATAGGTACCTCCCGTCCCGAACCTATTAATTTGGTTGACCTTTTCTACATTATAGATTAAGGATCAAGTTTTTCTCTCCCACTGTTGAAGTTCACAGAGAGATTATTAACTAAGGTAAAGGGAAGCCAAATTAATTAGCTTCTCAAGAGATCAGTAAAGAGTAATTCTTGACTGTTCATAATAGAACAGTATGAACTAAGGTTTAAATTTGTTCCAATAAAAGGAAAACTAACAATTAAGAAAAAAATCAAGATAGAAGATCCAAATAACCATACTTAGAGAAGTTGTGCTGTTCTAATTATAATTTTCTTTTGGTTTCTGGCTTTCTTTTCAAGTTAGCAGATGGGAAACTAAAATTGCCTTTTAAATGGCTTTTAAAACTATTTCATTTTATTTATTTGTACACACACACACACACACACACACACACACACACACACACACGTCACAGGGCCCATGTGGAGGATAATTTGCTGGGATCAGTTCTTTCTTTTCTGCCATGTGAGTTCTAGGGACTGAAATCAGGTCATCAGGTTTGGTTGCAAATGCCTTTACCCACCGAGTCATCTTGCTGGCAGCTAAAATTACTTTTTAAAATGACAAAACAAACTGATAAATGCCTTATCTTTGAAATCACTTAATGAAGCACTTTGTGTGAATATTGCAGTGTATCTAAGCCTCCATCACCTATGAGTCAACTGCATCATCTCTGAGAATCTCTTTGGATCATTTTTCATTAGTTCCTGTCTCACATATGGATGTAAAAATTACTTCCCTTGAAAAGAAACATGATAGCACTTACCAATTCACTGAAGCTATCTTATTAAAATATTATAAGTGTGCATGTGAGCATTTTTTTCTTAAAGAAGTACTAGCTATATTTAGGGGGGCATGATTACTTTTAACTTTCTGCTTTGGGAGAATGTTATTTATCAGATGATGTCTTAATGAGACCTACACATCCTGTGTGTTGGCTGTCATTCTAATTGTCCTGGTTCCTTTGTTGATGTGCATGCTTTCTTTTAGATGCATGCAGAATACAGCAGATGGCCCTTCTGAACATGTGGAGGATTACCTATGCGACCCAGAAGATATGCCCCTGGGCTCTAGAGAGTGTAAACTACCATGCCCTGAGGACTGTGTGATATCTGAGTGGGGGCCATGGACCCAGTGTGCTTTGGTGAGATTATTAGCCATTTGGGTAAAATGGAGCTTGCTTAATTTTTGAAGGTTTAAAAAATAATAATTTCATTGAAAAAAAAAATCTCTGTGAGCCATGTTTAAAAAGCAAGGTGTGCTTTCTTGGCTACTTCCTTGTGTGGGTGAGCCATGTAAATTCAGCAATGTTTCTCCAACAGCATGACCTCTTACAAGCCCTTTGCTCCTTTTCAACTACACTCCTAAACCAGCACATGATGCCTTCAGCTGGCCTTGCAGAGTACACAGAATCTTAGCAACTGCTCTGGTCACCATGGTTCCCTTTAGTGAAAGTGAGGAAAAAACGAAACTCTAGTGGAGTTCCTCTAACGGTGTTAGTTTGGTATCCCTTGCTTCAAATTTGTTTAATTTCAACAGTAGGAAGACTCTTTCACACAGGATAATGCTTCAGCAGGAGTATTGACATTAGAAAGTAAAAGATCCTGAGTAAGAAACTGAGGGGAAAGAAGGTTACTCATGGTGAGACCTCAAATGTTCTTCCAAGATGATTGTAGACATTCAAAACAGAAACAAAATGATCACAGTGTCTCTTCAGTGAGCCTGCTATTAGAATCCTGTTGATGAGTATAAAAGCAGCCTGGTGAGTTCAACAGCCTCTCTTTTATAAGAGCAACTTTGTAATAGAATCTGTGACAATCTGAATTTCAGCTGTGGGATCCACTATTTTCATAAGAAGAAAAGGATCACGTGCCAAAACTGCACCCTCCCTGAACATCTCTTCTTCAAAACACTTCTTACTTAGTGCCTGTCTCACAGTGGGGGCGGGGAATGTTATTTCCCTTATAAAGAAAGTTCACTGCATATTAGAGAGGGTTCTCTAGAGGAACAGAAGTTATAGAGCTTATATTTTAGCAGGGGGAGATTTATCAGAGTGGCTTACAGGCTGTGGTCCAGCTAGTCCAACAATGGCTGTCATCAACTAAAGGTCCAAGAATTCAGTAACTGCTCAATCCAAGAGGCTGATTGTCTCAGCTGGTCTTCAGTATATGCCAGAATCCCAAAGTAGTAGACTCTAGTGCCAGTGAATGAGTGGACTTGCTAGTGAGAGTAAGGGCAATCAGGCAGAGAGCATCCTTCTTCCAGGTCCTTTATATAGGCTGCCTACAGAAGGTGTGGCCCATATTAAAAGTATATCTTTCCTCCTCAAAAAATAAGTGTTAAAGGTATATCTTCCCACTTCCAAGATCTGGATTAAAGATGGATCTTCCCACTGCAAATGATTTAATCAAGAAAAAATCCCTCACAGGGAATTGGGTTTTAGTTAATTCCACATGTATTCAAATTGACACCAAGAACAGCTTGACTGTCACACATAGTCTGAGCTTCTTCACTTTCCTAGAAAGCCAAATGACTTCAAACTCAGACAGAACTCTGGATTTCAGTAGTAGTGGGGGCCCTACCATCCATCCAGAGGAAGGGAATTTCTTGAAACAATATGCAGGAAATTTAGTGTCTTAGTTAGAGTTACTGTTGCTGTGATGAAACATCATCATGACCAAAAGCTGCTTGGGGAAAAAAAGGATTTATTTTACTCACAATTCCACATGTCAGTTTATCATCAAAAGCAGTGAGGGCAAGAACTCATGACGGACAGGAACCTGGAGGCAGAAGCTAATGCAGAAGCCATGGCGGGGTGCTTCTTTCTGGCTTGCTCCTTCTAACTAGCTCATCCTGCTTTCTTATTGAACCCAGGAGTGAAAGCCCAGAGATAGGATGACACCATTGACAATGGGCTGTCCGGACCACATTGATCATTAATTAAAAAACAAAACAAAAAAACAAAAACAAACAAACAAAAAAACTCTACCAGCTTGCCTACAGTCCAATCTTGTGGAAACATTTTCTTAATTGGAGTTCCCTTCTTTCAAATGACACTAGCCTGTGTCAAGTTGATATAAAACTACCCAGCACAATTAGCTTTGCCCTGCACAGCTTCTAAAAGCAATGTGAAAAAAATATTGGAAAGATACATCTAATGTCAAATTGCTTGAATTACAGTAAAGGACACCTTCAGGCAAGTTTATAGTCTGTGTTTTCCAAGGAGATTTGCCTTTTGGTGTCTCTGTTAACACTGTTAACGTGAGAACTGGAAACCAATGGACTGTTCAGAAGAACAGGCCCAATCTATCACTTGAACAGATACGGAAAGAAGGGTAAAGACTCCACCCTTCTTGAGAGTCTGCAAATGAATTTCTGTTTTAATTCTCCAGTTGAACTCCATTCTACAGTATCTATTTCTGCTTACAATAATGGAATTCTCATCATCAGAGATTCCATTAAAAGAATCTTCAGGTTCTACAAAACAGAGACTGTTGAACTTGGGCAGCTCACTCCTTAAATCCCTTAACAGGGATTCCAGTAACAGGTACCGGTGAACAGGAACTCAGCCCATCTGGGTTCTGTTTTAAATATCCGTAAGTAACTGTCTTAAAAAAAATATTGGGTTCTACCATGTGTAACAAGGAAAAGTTTGTGAAACATATTTTGTTTTCTTGAGCATTTGCCAATAGAAATTTTAGAATGAGATTAAAATTCAACTAGTTGAATAGGTGTACCTTTTGGACTTTATAAGTTATCTTGTTTCATCGCCCAAGACATCCATAAACAAACACAAAGCATTTACTGTGTGCAAAAAAACTGTTAGGTTTAAAGAATATATAGATTTAGAAGACAGAAATTGTTCAGTGTACTCACACTTTGAGTACAGTTTTATGTAATTTGCATTCTCTAAATACAGAAAGTATTGCTTCCATGATATGATTAAAATACAGGGAGAGCAAAAGACAAGGCAATAACTACTTTAGGCCTAAGAAATCCAAAATTGTTTGTCCCTTTCTGTTCTTAGAAGCCAAGTGTTTTCAGAAAGATGCACCAGTAAGAAAATAGGCAGCCACTCTATAGATGCTAAATTGTTTATATGAGCGTGTGCATTAGGAAAATAAAAGTCATTGATACCTAGATAATTGTTTCAAGTCACCATTTAAACTGTTTAAGTCAATTAATACATTCACACACACAAGGGGAAACATGCATATACACGTATATACTTTTATACATATACATTAAATCATTACAGCTTATGGGATTAACATTCTTTGTTACTGATTATGGCCATGTGAATGTGTTTATATAGGTGTGAGGTAATGACTTAGGATGGGACATCGGATTCTTCGTCAATGTCTGCATTCCACATATGGGAACTCTGAAAGATGATGAGGTTAACTGACTTGTTCCAATTAGCCAATGAATTGCGTGCTCTAATGCCAGCTCCAGTACCGTGCTAGCTGTCGGACAGTGGAGTTTACCTTTCTGAAAAATGCTATTGTTCTTTGTAAGCCTTGCAATCCAGGTGGTTCCCGGCAAAGGTCGGCTGAGCCCATCAGACAGCCTGCTGATGAAGGAAGAATCTGCCCCAATGCCCTGGAGAAAGAGCCCTGTAATCTGAACAAAAACTGCTACCACTATGACTACAACGTCACAGGTGAGCACTTTATCATGTCTTCATAGACTCTGGGATTTTGTCACATATAAATCAGCTCTAGACACTCTCATCTGCCTAGGCCAGCTGTGCTGTGTGCCATTTGGAGACATAGCTTACACTCTGAGCAATAATGACATGAAGTAGTTATCTGTTTTATTTTTTATTAAACATCAAAATATAGAAAATAAAAGTATCACAAAGACTAAATGTTTGAAGTATGTGGTAAATATTCCAGATAATCCTATTTAAAACCTCCCACTTTAGAACGGTACAAATATATTTTCTTTTTTGGCAGCTGTTTGATTGTTATAACATCTACGTCAATAATTCCTGGGGTGCAGGAACATTTATGAACAACATTAGCATGACATAAAATCCTGTAATCTTAAAGATGAGTATTCAAATAAGTAGACTTGTGATAAATTGCATTTGTTTCATTAATTTCATTTAATACTGTCAAAGCATACATATCAAAAACATTTCATTGGTTCCTTTGGTTTGGTACAACATCAAAGCCAACTTGAATTTTTCCCAAGTAATTTCCACATTGAAATAAGCTCAAGAAATTGAAAACAGAAATGTAATAGTCACATTGGCTTCTGTTTCTTAGTTTTCTCTACAGTTTGTTTTGATGACACAAAGGAAATTAAAGTTCTCTAGGGTATGTTGTCCTAGCCTAGAGAAAGATGAAAGAATGATTTTTGCAAAAAATACAAAATAAGGGAAATTTAATAAATATGCTGAAGTTATTTATGAAATAAATGAGTTTGCATTTTTTAAAAAAATCCTACTTATGGAAACAAATGAAGTACATGGTGTTACTATAACTACAGAGTACCATCCATTAAAATTATGCCTACTTTGTTAAAAGAAACATAACGCTAAATTTTTAAATTCTACCCTTCTTAAGAAAAAAGTTTAGAAATGGTATTGATCTACAGAGCAAAGCCATTTTTACAATATCACTAAATAGCTAGCTGTCAAGATTGTCAAGTAGACATCTGCCTTAAAGAATAATCCCCACCGCTCAGTGCAACCGCAGCAATTCCATTTGACTCCTAATACGTTCAAGGCTGGGACCCATATGCTCTGCATGTGGCATGATTGATTGTGGGGCTTAAGAAGCAGTTGTGAATTAGGTATGGGATTCAGGTCATCAGAGTTTCAGCTGAAATCTGTTTGTGCATCGCCTTCTGTTCTGATGGGTCTTGCTCTGTTCAGACTGGAGTACATGTCAGCTGAGCGAAAAGGCAGTTTGTGGAAATGGCATAAAAACAAGGATGTTGGACTGTGTTCGAAGTGATGGCAAGTCCGTTGACCTGAAATATTGTGAAGAGGTGAGTGAGTGCTGTGTTAAATGTTTGTAGGAAATTCTTCCCTAATAATTTAAATGCACATGAAGCCAAGTGACGTGTGCTCCACACAGTGCATGGCCAACAGATGTTTTCACAGGCTGACTAGTGCCCTCCTGAAAAGAGACAGCATCCACACTACTGATTTCCACAGATAATTTCCTGTATTTTGTTCTGCTTGGAGCCCAAAGGTATGCTAATTAGCCCATTCTAGAAGAAATGCTTAGGAAACAATAAGCAATCAAGGTGAATAAAGGCAATAAATCTTAATCAGACCACTCATCATCTTTTGTAATTTGATGTGAATTAGGTGCAGAGCTTGGACACCTGCCAAGATCCATCATTTATTCTTTCTGTTGCTAAACATTGATCACATGCAGTTTCATAGCAGATTTTGATATTAAGATCCGATACCCAGCTGCGAGGATCTAAGTACTTAGGTCTCATGTCTGGATAAGAAAGCTGAATGTTCAAGCAAAGAAATGAAGTCTGTCACCATTATCTTCAAGGCGCAGAAAAACTGTAGTTTATAGTTAATCATTGAATGAAAGCAATACCATCATTCTTAGCTGTGACCTTCTGAGCAGTGGAGAAACATTTCATTGACCTTTTCATAGAGCTGCACCTCTTAGGGATTTTTGTCTGATTTCCAAACCTAAAAGGATATGGTATTTCTGTCATTTGGCTCCCTGTGCTTCTGAGATCCACAGGGGTCATTTTCAGACCAAATAAGCAAGGGCTTCAAATAGCTCTGAAACAAAACTGTCTTAACTCTTGAGGAAAAGCCATAAATGGAACTACTTGCATGCACTTAATGCCACTGTCAGGTGCACATAACTTTAACTTCCTGGCATCTCTGTCTATATATTTTCAGATGCTCTAAAAACAGCAAGTTGTTTAGTTAATAAATGCCAGCCACTAAAATCTTGTGACATGAACCGACATATTCATATGTTATGTGAAAGTAAGTTAAACTCAAGTTTTTAAACTAATACTATTTAAACAATATAACCAACATTAAATAGCACTTTTGTGAGTGAAGATTATTGCAACAATCACAAACTTCCCAGAGAGTGGCCTGTGATTCAGCACAAGCTGATGGTGAGTGTAGTCTCTTTTGTAAATGCCTGGCCAAGTTCCCTCTTTACAAGATCATGAAATGAGAACTCTGTGAAAGAGGAGCCCAAAGCATTCAAGACTATTTTAAAGTACTTCATATTATGTGAATTCTGCAGGGACAACTGCAGGTTCAAATCCAAACATCCTGGCAAATGCTGTCTTTAGGGAAAACTAAGCTACTCTCTGTGGGAATTAAACAGCACACATAGCATTTTATACATCTCTGTGACTCCAGCTGGCTCCACAAACAACTGGGCTGTCTGTGTAAACAATGGTCAGACCACCTACCTGCCAACCCCTGTGCAAACCCTGCATTCAGTTCAGCAGCAGTAGGTAGCTCTTGCTGTTTCCTTAATAGCAGCAAAGAAATGTGTCATTACTGCCCAACAAAGAGGAAAATTAGGGTTAAATTCACTTGCATTTGTGTAGTGTATTCTCCCCTTCGGTGTTTTTTAGTTTTGTTTTGTTTTTAACTCATTTGATACCTAGTCATTGTGTCTCCTTTTCTATTTTTAAAATCTAAATGGATTATTAAGATTTACTTAGAAACATATTTACATGAATAAATGAATTAATTTGGGCAGACAATATGCATAGATAGATAGATAGATAGATTTATAGATAGATATGGATGGATGGATGGATGGATGGAGGAACAGATAGAGTGAAAAGATGAAATAAATGAATAAATGTCAGGAGAAACAGAGTTTAAAAGTCTAATAAGTGGATAGCCAAAATATTCTAATGAAGTAAGTCAGTACAAATTTATTCTGTGTTAAATGCTTCCCCTGAAGCTATGGCAGATCATAAATGTTTCATATTACATTCACTATATCACCCCAAGATGTATCTCTCTACCCTCCTGTGTTTCTTAAAAATCTTTATGAGGCTTTAACTTAGTGGCCTGGAATAGCTTTAAATCCCAGATACCCGTCTATCTTTGCCCTCCGTCTCCTTCCTTAACATTTCCTGTTCTCTTCTCATAGTCTCTTGTCTAATTTCATAGTCAATATTCACTCTCACAACCACATACTTACATATGTACAATATTAAATTTTAAATTTCTTTTTCATGTAAAACAAAAAAGGTTTGACAATTCTGAGAATTACCAATAAAAAATGTATTTTCCTGCTATAATATTAATTATACTTTAATTCTAAATTGTACCCTGGACTTCACTTCAAAGATTGGAATATATGGCATAAGAATTCGAAACTTTTTCTTATACTTTTAAACTATAATATGGGAGTCACAATGACAGGACCAAAATGTAAATAAAATGGTACATTATGAGACACCAAGCACACACACATACATAAAGCAACAACAAAACAAAAAACTTGAGTTATACTACAGAAATTCTTTGTAAGAAATTTATATAAAACATTTATAGTCAACACATTTCTGAGGACCCACATTTCTTTTGAGAAAAATGGCTTACTTCACTTACATTTCTATCCAGGCCTGGTGGTACAACATCTGTAATTCAAGCTTAGGCAGGAGGATCAAAAGTTCAAGGCCAGCATTGGCTACAAAGAGCATTTTAGGACATTCTAGTCTACATAGAAAAACTCCATCACTAGCAAACAAAAAAAATTCGACTCATTTATTTTCAGTGTGAGAGACTAAATTCAGAGCCTCAAGATAGTAACCATGCACTCTATCACTGAGCTACATCCCAGCTCCCAAGCTTTTTTTTTTTTTTTTTTTTTTTTCCAGTACACTCTATCTTCGGTTTTAAGTGGTAGTTAGTCTTTAAAACCATTTGGCTATTCAGTTTAACATGTTTACATAAAAACAAATAATATCAGGAAGATAAAATTATAGGTCTATACATTGATGACATTTTGAATTTTGAAATATTACAAGACAGTTCCATCTCTACTTCTTTATTCTTCATATAGGGACATTCAACTAATTTGTAGATCAATGTATTTTTTCATTATTTATGGAAAATGTTAACACAGTACATAGCTGAATACAGTCAGTATAGCCCTGAATTCACTTTCTGCCCTTGGCTCCTACTTTGTTGGGTTGAACCATTTTATGTTCTTAGTAGTTTGGATAGTTGTGTCTTTCCACTAGCTTTCTGCTACATCATACAGCTAGCCTTGCTCCTTTCTTCTCATCCCCCCGCCTCCCTCCAGCCTCCTCTTCTCCCCTCTAGTCTCCACATCTCCACTGCTCTCTACACTCATTTCTACCCTTTTCTCTTCCACTTCTCTTCTCCCTTCTCATTTCTTTTTCCACTGACAATTCTCGTGGCCCTGTCTCCCTGCCAGTACAAACATACCTGTCTCTCCTCTTCCAGCTTGGCCTAGAGAAGAACTGGCAAATGAACACATCCTGCATGGTGGAATGCCCTTTGAACTGTCAGCTTGCAGACTGGTCTCCTTGGTCAGAATGTTCTCAAACATGTGGACTCACAGGTTGGTTTGTGTTACAATTAACAGTAGGCTAGCGGTCAAAGCACACCAAACCAAACAACTCTCTTGCTCTAAATGATATCAAGTGAGCTATGGAAAGCTGTCTTCCTTGTGAAAATGTGAGACTCTCTTGCTCCAGGGACTCCTCAAGGGAGACATCTATGATACTTTCAATAATAAATCCATCTATTTGTACAACTATGACATCACACTGAAGTTGTATCATTTTATATCTCTAAAGGAAAAATGATTCGAAGACGAACAGTGACCCAGCCCTTTCAAGGTGATGGGAGACCTTGCCCTTCGCTGATGGAACAGTCCAAGCCTTGCCCAGTGAAGCCATGCTATCGTTGGCAGTATGGCCAGTGGTCTCCATGCCAAGTTCAGGTATCAGACCTCAGGAAGCTATGTTGATGTGGGCATTCTTCATCTGCTAAGACTTGGTTCTAGAAATATTTTTGAGTTAGAGATGGTTGGTTTCCTCATAAACATTTTAGTGACTTTGCTGCTTCCCAATCCTTTCATCAGTTTTGATAGCAAGCACCCCCTGTCCTGTACTTTTAAAATCATTTGGAGACTTATTCATTTTAATGAAAATTTATTTGCCTGTCTTTGTCTAGGAAGCAAATAAATTGTTGGTTGTATGCTTTATAGCTTGTGCCCTATAAGGCTCCTTCCCTAGGGTTTCCAATGCTTCTCTAGCTACACATAAATCAAAATCAGTGATGCAGAGATGACTGTGAGCCATGAGCTCTCTAATTAATTATTTTTCTTTTTCTAATTAGCTGTTTCTCCCTCCATTCCAGGAGGCCCAGTGTGGAGAAGGAACCAGGACACGGAATATTTCTTGTGTAGTGAGTGATGGCTCAGCTGATGATTTCAGCAAAGTTGTTGATGAAGAATTCTGCACTGACATTGAGCTCATCGTAGATGGTAATAAACAGGTAGTTCTGGAGGAAACCTGCACCCAGCCTTGCCCAGGTAACAACAGAACACAATTCATATTTTTAGATATCTTCCTAGAAACAGAGTGGTAGCACGAATCTTAAAAGTTCTTATTAATAAAATCAAACCTGAAGCTAGGTATTGGGGTGAATGCTGGAAGATCAGAGAAGCAGAATAAGCCACAGCTACCTCACCTCACCAATTCCTCAGCTGATCCTGTTTCCTCAGACTGGAAGCTTCTGAGTCCTCATCCAAATGAATCTCAGCTGAACTGTGCTGCTCAAAAGCCTAAAAGCTTAACCAGCTCTAGTTCCTGGTTTTCACACCTTATATACCTTTCTGCTTTCTGCTATCACTTCCTGGGATTAAAGGCTTAAGTCACCATGCCTAGCTGTTTCCAGTGTGGCTTTAAACTCACAGAGTTCCAAGTGATAGGATTAAAGGTGTGTGTGCCACCATTTTCTGGCCTCTATGTCTATCTAGTGGCTGTTCTGTCCTCTGACCCAAGATAAGTTTATTAGGATGTACAATATTTTGGGGAACACAATATCACCACACAGAGTCAAGGAGAGGTTGGTTATGTATATAGTCCAAGTGAAGGGTGTCAACAATCTTATTCAGTACTAACTTGTAATAACAGCATAATACCATACCTGTGGGTCAGAGAACCACTGCATTATTGCAGAGAATAAGATCTCTAATACCCTGAGCCACATCCCCAGCCCTCCACTATATGTCTTGAAAGGTAGACGAATTTGACACAGTAAGCTTTAAAGAGTAGACTATGAATTAGGCAAAATATTTTTCCTCTTTGAAAGGTATGGTGTAAATTTATTACCTCAATGGATCTGGTCAAAATATAAAAGTGTGTTTAATACCAGGAAGGCTTCACTCTCATATTGTTATTAAATCTTGACATGGATATTTCAAGATGATGATTATGTAATTGTAGCTAGAGTTTTCCTGCCTGGCCCACAATCAGGACAAATCTCTGTCAACTGCCAGTCCCACAGCCGCTCAGACCCAACCAAGTAAACACAGAGACTTATATTGCTTACAAACTGTATGGCTGTGGCAGGCTTCTTGCTAACTGTTCTTATAACTTAAATTAACCCATTTCTATAAATCTATACCTTGCCACATGGCTCGTGGCTTACCGGCATCTTCACATGCTGCTTGTCATGGCGATGGCTAGCAGTGTCTGTCTCACTCAGCCTTCTACTTCCCAGAATTCTCCTCTCTCCTTGTCCCGCCTATACTTCCTGCCTGGCCACTGGCCAATCAGTGTTTTATTTATACAGAATGATATCTACAGCATGTAATGAAGAGACTACAGCAAAATATAATTATTGGATTTCTCTGCAAATGCATGCTGATATCAAATAAAGATACATATAGAGATTAAGCCTACTTACACAAAAGGGAGATAGATTAAATTTCCATTCAGTTTGTAGTCACTTATACATTATAAATTTGGCAGTATTATTTTTTTTGTATTTTTTTATATATTTTTACCTGTACCAGGTTTTCCTGGTAAACACTGGGTAACCCAAAATGTGACATCTCAGAGATACAAGCATTTCTACAATTTTCTTAAATAATTTTGATTGTTGCTTTTTTCCTGGCATTTTCAAACTGTACTATAATTTTTAAATAATATTTTCTTGATTCCTTGAGAATTCCATACAATGTAATTTAATAATATTTACTCCTCTGCTCCCCAACTGCTCCCAGATCTACCACCACCACCACCCCTGGATCAACTGACTTCTATTCTCTATCTATCTATCTATCTATCTATCTATCTATCTATCATCTATCATCTATCAATCAATCTATTTATCATTATCTATGATCTATAATCTATCTATCATCCATCATCTATCACCTATTATCTATCTATCATATATATATATATATATATATCATCTATCTATCTATCAATCTATCATCCATCATCTAGCTAGCTAGCTAGCTATCATCTCTCTCTCCCTCTCCCTTTTCCTCTCATGTTCTCACTCTCACTCTCTCCTCTTCTCTCTCTCCCTATCCTGCCTCTATTTGTATCTCTAACTCCTTCCTTCTCTCCCTCTGTCCTTCCCTGTTCTCAAAATGGTGAAAGATGCTGGATACATGGATTGATCATGCAATTCTATTCCTATACATATACTCAACAAAATCACACATGTAACATATATGTTCAGCACAAGCTTATACTTCAATAGTCACAAGAGTCTTAAATTAGAACTATTTAAACATGTAATGGATCTTACAAACATGAGTGAGTGAAAAGTGGTAAATGCAAAAAGTTATATATAGTATATAATATGATTCCAGGAATAACATGATGGAGAATTTCTGAGGTTCTGGGAATCGTCTGTTCTTAATTAAATGTTGATTGCATAGATGTATAATCAGACTATAGACACTTGTTGTGGATTTTTGACATTTTGCAGGTACTATGTGTTTTCCTCTAAGGGGATGTGGTTGATTGGAAATGTAGACGTGAAGAAGTAGCCAGTATCATTTCTACTGTGTCAACTTCTCAATAGCCTGCCTCAGCCTGACTCCTCTAGGAAGAAAGAAATAACATATAATCACTGGCTTTCTCATCTTGAACTTTAAGCTCACTTAAATTTATGAATACCTAGAGACAAGTTCTATGTATTGTTAGGTTTTACTAGCCCCCTTTACAATAGCAACAAATGTCATGTTAGATTTTAGCCAAATACAATCTAATTCTTGGGAAATGATCACGATGGGCAAACTCCTTCAGGCCATAGCTTATGTTTTATAGCATTAAGATACACAGAGACCACACAGTCACTCCAAATAACACATTTACTACATATAAATGATAGTTATTGCTTATCCAAATATCATAAATATCATGTATAACTAGCATACTTACAAACATGGCCTAGCACAGTTGGAATCAAAATGAGTATCTGCATCACTGTTCCCTATGGGTATAAATTACCAACCTGTTTCTTACAGGTGACTGCTATTTGAATGACTGGTCTTCATGGAGCCTGTGTCAGCTGACCTGTGTGAATGGTGAGGATCTTGGCTTTGGTGGAATACAGGTCCGATCCAGAGCAGTGATTATACAGGAACTGGAGAATCAACATCTGTGCCCAGAGCAGATGTTAGAAACAAAGCCATGTGATGGTGAGTGCTTCAGCTCCTGATTCTATTCATTTGGTTGTGTTCAATTTTCTGTTGAATGACTGAATTTGTTAGATTTATATTTACACTTCAGAATTAAATTAAAAGTAATATTCTGAGGGCTCAAGGATGTGCTTCAGTAGGTAAAGTGCTGGCCATGCAAGTATGAAGACCTGAGTTTGAATCCTCAAAGACTGAAAACAGAGACAGAAGAATCTCCAGTAGCTTGAGAGCAGGCTAGCCCAGTGTACTCAACAACAAAAGACGGATTCTATCCCAAACAATGTAGATGACCAACAACCAAGCCTGTCCTGTAGCCTTCAGATATATGCCTCTAGACTATATATATATATATATATATATATATATATATATATAGAGAGAGAGAGAGAGAGAGAGAGAGAGAGAGAGAGAGAGACGAGGAGAGAGGGAGGAGGAGGGAGGGAGGGAGAGAGCTTCTGGTTTTAAAATGTAGAATGTTGTAAAAATATTTCCTAGCTTTAACAATTGTAGAAGCCTAAGATAATTAGGGTCATTGATTGTATATTTATAACACCTATGATCAAACACAAGTCTAATATTTTCCATTTGTCTACCAAGTGGAAACAAATAACAAAATTAAACATTTCAAAACCACAGTAAAATTAGACTCTTTAGCAGAGTTTAAGAAGATGATTAATCAATTAATTGGTAAGAATTAGCAATTTTAATTTCACAATAATTGGACTAGAGCCTCATGTGAATACATGGTCATGTGTCTATGCATGTATATGCATATAGAAGCAGTCCTTCAGTATTTGCCGCACACTCCACATCCAAAACCTCAGTGCATTATAATGTCACAGTTTGGACCATGGTGGCACCTTGATAACAACAAAACACTTGGTATCTAGTGAAGAATATAAGGTACAAATTCTTAGCTTTGTCCTGAAATGGTTAAGAAATGTGACATAAACCTAGAAAACAGGACCCCAAGAAAGACACAGGGATCGCCCAATGACAGAGAAATGGATGAGATCTACATGAACAACATGGACATGAGTGGGGGTAATGAAGGGCAAGGGTCGAGGGAAAGAGAGCTTGGGGGAGCGGGAGATCCCAACTGGATCAAGAACAGAGAGGGAGAACAAGGAATAAAAGACCATGATAAATGAAGACCACATGAGAAGCAAAGTGCTAGAGAGGCCCACAGAAATCCACAAAGATACCCCACAATAGACTACTGGCAATGGTCGAGAGACAGCCCAAACTGATCTACTCTGGTGATAGGATGGCCAAACACCCTAATTGTTGTGCTAGAAACCCCATCCAATGACTGAGGGAACTGGGTGCAGAGATCCACGGCCAGGCCCCAGGTGGAGCTCCAGGAGTCCAATTGGCAAGAAAGAGGAGGGTTTGTATGATCGAGAATTGTTGAGACCAAGGTTGGATAAAGCACAAGGACAAATAGCCAAACAAATGGAAACACATGAACTATGAACCAATAGCTGAGGAGCCCTCTGGATAAGTGAGACAGTTGATTAGCTTGATCTGTTTGGGAGGCACCCAGGCAGTGGAACCGGGTCCTGTACTCATTGCATGAGTTGGCTGTTTGAAACCTGGGGCTTATACAGGGACACTTGGCTCAGCCTGGGAGGAGGGGACTGGACCTGCCTGGACTAAGTCTACCAGGTTGAACTCAATCCTCTTTGCCCTCAAGGAGATGGGAATGGAGGGTGGGCTGGGGGAAAGGCGAGGAGGGGGGAGGGAGTGGTGGTGGCAGGAGAGGAGAGAACAAGGGAATCCGTGGCTGATATGTAGAATTAAATTAAATTATAAAATAAAGAGAGAGAGAGAGAGAGAGAGAGAGAGAGAGAGAGAGAGAAATGTGACATAAAACAAATAACAAGTTAGACAGAAAAAGAAATCACCTTATGTCAGAAAACTAGAGGATGAAACCTAAGATGCTGAGACCATATAGAATGAAAACTAATGAAGTAGATTACTTAACCTAAGAATTAGGTAAAATTACCTACCTTGTCATATATATGTCAATATAACCTTACCAAATTTACCAACTACATAAAATATCCCTGATTCCTAGGACAGCAAAGAAGTACAGAAGCTTGTGGTTTACAACTAATTAAATAACTCCCAGGTCACAGGAAAGAACTGTTATTCTTAAATGACAGTGAAGTAAAACTAGAAATCAATAATACAACTGAAGAAGAAATCCTCTCCTACACACACGAGCAAAACCTGGAAGCCACAAAGATTGCCACCTGTAAGCTATTAGGAGAGAAAGACGTGCTTGGAGGAGACTTAAAGACCTTGCATGGTCACATATGTGGGGAAGAGCAAAAATAAGCTGCATATTTAAATCAAGAAATTTTATTTTTTAAGAGGAAGTAGATATGTGAGGATAAAAACTCAAGGAAAAAAAAGAGACCATGAATTTGGCGAGTGGGAGAATGGGGAAATGGGAGGTTTTCAATAGAAAAGATGAATAGTAAAAATGCAACAATTATATTTTAATTAAATTTTAAAAATCAGGAAAAAAGAAGTAGTATGCATCCTATATAGATAAATACAAATTGAATTAAACAGAGAAAATAGACAGTCAACAGAAATAACTGTGTATCTTCTATGATGTGGGAGCCCATTTTCAGGTTCCTCATGCCTTTACCTAGCAGGTCCACATAGAGAGGATGATTAGGACCACGGGCCTGAGTGCAGGTGTCTGAGATGGTCTGCACTTGGCTGTGCTGGGGGGAGGTCTTTTGCTCCACCCCTTGGTGTCTCTATAAATTCCCTGGGGCAAAGACAGTCAGGGCTCCTTGGAACAGGTTCCAGGCCTTCTTGAGGCTCTCCTTTATTTTCTGTTTATCTCCACAATCTAAATCCTTCTATCTAATATTTCCTGCCCCTCGAACTCAAGAAAACTCTGGGGAACTGTGGGGTTGGTGGGTAAACACCCCGCACTATGACAAAGGAAGAAAATGGCCACTTCATAGCAAAGAGGTAAAGAAAAAAAAGAGCATATTTGCATTACTACAAATAGAAAAATGTTTGGAAAAAAATTCTATGAAGAAGTTTACTAATAAACATAAAAATGTAAATGAAGATAACAGGGTATTATTAATTTATTAACAATAACAGAAAAGCTGTGCCATTGATTCTTTAACTACTACAAATTCAAACGTATTTAATTTATATTCACATTTAATACAGCATGAAATGTGACTGGGTGCCCATGTACAACAAAAATCTGTAAGCCAAACTTGGGAGAAAATGTGCATATTAATTCACTCAAATATATAAGTATTTGGAAGTAAGAAGAAAGTTTAGAAACATAATTTTTTTAAACTAACATTAAAATAATTAGTCTTTATTTTCCAGGAAAATTCAATAATAAAATCTTTACTAGAAAAAAAAAACTATACTTAAGCTTTACCTACATCTAACAAAAGTGGAGCAAGATATGTGTTGAAAAACCATAAAATCCCAACGGAAGTGACTAAAAGACTGAAACATTGATGCAGTGAACCATTTCAGAAATGACTGTCTGCAGTGACACCCAGAAATTTAACATTCATTTACCTACAAATTCCATATGATTTCAACAGGTTTTTAAGGCAACTGAAAAGTGGTTCATTTGCAGGTATTAAGAACAAAAAGAGCCAAGAAAGTTTTTGAAAACAAAAATTATGAGAAGAGGCCAGGAGATTTCAACGGCCTTTTCTTATGACTCACACTATCTAAGCACTGGTAGAATTACTTGCCAACAATAAAGCAATCACTCTAGTAGGAAAGGATGGAGAATCATAGAGCAAACCCAGCCTTACAACCAGATATATAGTTGAACATGGAACAGAGGTGCACTCTCTGCTGGAACATCAAGACAGCTGGGCTTCCTGGTGCATACCTTGATGCTCACTACTTAAAATTAATAACTCCTTCATTTTAGTGAGTAAAGACATGGGTGTCAATAAGAAATAAAACAGAAAGAAGTCACTTTGATTAGAGGACATCCAAAACATTCTTTAAACTGTTTGATAACTTTAGTTATCAAGAATTTATTTTACTATGATAAGACAGACTTTAATACACCCAAGACTGGTTAAAAATAAATGTATTATTCTAAGTCTTCCTGTGTGTAAAGAGAGACAGAGCAATAGAACCACTACTACAGTTGGATGTTCAAATGTTTGCCTTGTAGTGCACAAAGATGGACAGTATTTAGCAAAGACTCAGCTGTCTACAGTTATACCAGGTATTTCTCTTCTAGATAGTTATAGGTGAAAAAAGCACCAATATACTTGCCTCTGGGATGACCAACAAGGCATTTTTAATGGCAATAATTTAAAATAACATGACCAAAGAAAACACTGAATAAATTGTAATACCTGATACAATGCAATTCTATGTGTCAGTTAAAATTAATTGACTAGATCTACATTAAAAATCACATTCAGATAGTTTATTGGTAACAATGACAAATAAAGTCCTGAATTATATATAAAACACAATGGACTGTGAAACCGTAATACTGAATAAAATGTTAATTTGAATAAAGTATTAATCTTATTCATTAATATTAAATAAGATATGCATATGTATATAGTAAAAACTAAAAACAATGTAAAAAGTAGTATATTTGCCTCAGAATGATATTGACTGGATAGGATCACAAAATGATGTTATACAGTAACAAGTTCTTAACTCATTTTATTGATGATCAAGCAAATGAAAACTAAAGCAAGTATGGCTAAATGGTAATCTTTGTTAGAATTCAATTATTATCAATGATAAATAATTGAATATATTTTACAGTTAGTTACTTCCTGAATTTATCTATATGTTCCATATTCCAGTGTATAAAAAAAGTTTAAAACTTTGGAAGTAAACTGTAACATGAATTCTAAACAGTCTTTTAATAAAATCCTGGTGCCAGATATTGGGGTAGATGCTGAAAGATCAGAGATACAAAGGAAAAAGCCCCATCTTACCTCTAGGACTCCTCATCTTACCTCTAGGACTCCTTAGCCTGAAAAAGCTTCTAGCTGAAAGGGATGCTTCTGCTGAAAAGCCTTTAGTTCCTGTCTCCTCATGTCTTATATACCTTTTTCTGACCAGGCATCACTTCCTGGGATAAAAGACACGTGTGATTCCCAGTACTAGGATTAGAGGTGTGTGCCACCACTGCCTAGCTCTGTTTTCTCTCCTAGACTGAGTCAATCTCGTGTAGTCCAGGGTGGCTTTGAACTCGCAGAGATCCTGATGGATCTCTGCCTCATGAGTAGTAGGATTAAAGGTGTGTGCCACCACTGCCTGACATCTGTGTTTAATCTAGTGGCTTGTTCTGTTCTCCTATCTTCAGACAAATTTTATTAGGGTACATAATATATCACCACAGTAAACCATAAATTAAATTACATGTCCAGCATCTGTCACAATAGCAGGGCAGATTAGTGGGGACATTAGTAGGGACCTATGTTAACAACTGCAGTTTTATCAAATTTTTTTTGCAACTTCTAGACAGATCATTGACATTGTCATCCTCAGCAATAGACTTCATGTCCCTTTCACTTGTTCATGCATTCATTGGTAATACTCTCTCATGATGATCCTGAGTAATGAAACATCAGTGCTTACTCTGTGCCTGCAGATGGACAGTGCTACGAGTATAAGTGGATGGCGAGTGCTTGGAAGGGCTCCTCTCGAACAGTCTGGTGTCAAAGGTCAGATGGTGTAAATGTAACAGGTAAACCACCAACATCTTGTTTTTCTGAATTTATTCCTGTAACACATATGTAGTTGAATTCTGGAGGATGTTCAATTGTTAACACATTGTTGGAATCAAGAAATTTGTGTTGTACACATGTGTGGTGACCAGTGACAAATTATTTTATTTTAAAATATGTCAAGTTCTCTCTTACCTATTACCTTTGAACATTAGAATATATTTATTTGAAATACTGCTCAACATTAATAAATGAATATAAGTGATTTCCTAATTTTCCCTAGAAATTTTGTACATTAACAAATTACTATATACAAAGAAAATCAGAATTAAGCTTTTCACCATTTCTGCTTGTATGCTTTGAAAATGATACAGATCAAGGTAGTATGCATATATAAAAACACAATCTACCTGAATTATCAAAACTATTAAGACATTTTGTTGATTAATAAGAAAGATTTATCAGTAAATTCAAACCCAGGGCATCTGAGAGGGACATTTGCTATGTCCCCATCACAAACAACTATTATACTTACAAAGAAGAAAATCAAAAGAAGATTTTTCAAGGATAGCTCCAGTAGAATCCTTTAATTTACAAGTTCTTTGTATGAGCTCAGTGAAGTCAAGAGCTCATTCCAAACACCTATTAAAGGGAAAAATTCAGGCTGAATATGTATTGAATAGCCTGCAAATTTCATAGGGAAAAAAATCAAGGTCAGAGACAGAACCTCAACTTCAGACATATAAACACAAATTTAAAATGTTTTTCCTTAATTATCATTTTAAAATAATTTAGTTGTTAGGAATCTCCATATCAGAGGCAGGATGGCTGTTGACTGTCAGCTGCCCAGGTACCTGTGACTTGGGCCTCTTGTTTCACCTCTTCTGCAAACAAAACCAAATGGTATGCATCGGGGTGCCCCTGAGTAAATCATTTGTGATTTAACTTTCATATATACAGTGAGATCATAGGACCCAGCCAGGATCAATGTGCTTCTTGGAAAACATCAATTTTTATATTGAATTTCAAGTGACCCAGGTTTATTGAAACCTAATTACTTATTTCTTCCCTATGAAAGCCAGAACAGAATGTCAAATTATGTTCTTATGAAGACAGGATTTTTCATGAATAAAAGCTATACCAAGAAACTTTTGATAATAGCACCTCCCAGTGGACATGTAATAGATACTAGAAAACCCTCCTGCCAGGAAGCTCTTTGCAGTCTCTCCAGTAGTATTTGGTGAAGGAAAGCAATCAACCTAAATTCCCTTCTAAGAGGAATGGGTGATAAAAAGCACAGACAAGGAAGTACAGCCATTCCAAACCAGGTGCTTCCGGTGTCATTCACTTAGCTCAGATCCGGGGAAGGATTGTGTCATTCTTGAAGTGATTCTGAAGGAAATTAATAGTTTTCTAAAAGGTTCTACTTGATGGAAGGTTTTTTGCAAATATAGAGGCAAATAGTATTTGTCTGCTTTTACTTCTAACACTATTGTTTTCCTACTGCAACTGAGACTATTCCCCAAATCAACGTTAAGCTGAAATTTAAAGTCATCAGTATAAATCACATTTTAAATTTATTTTCAGTACAATCAAGTGTATATACAATTCTTTTTGTCTGTTGCCCAGAAGTCAATGTGAAATGACTTACGATAGACTCTAGATGCATTCTTCTCCCACCGTTTAGATGGTTTTCTCTATGAAAACAAATGTAAAGTACATTACCTATGTGGATCAATTGCTTTAATTGATAGATCGCCTCTGTAAGAAAGCCATGGGACTGCTTTCTTTTCTCTTCACATGTTTAGTAATAGATAGTATGCTCACTAAACTGCAATTACCTTGCAATGACTAACTGTTTTGTGATGTGATAGTTTTTGTTTTATCTTATTTTATTTATGCTGTTGTATTTTTAAATATGAAAGAATGAATGAATAAAAACCTTTTTTAAAAGGCATTTATAAGATTAAAAGAAAAAAAAAGAATTGATGATGGGAACCTGGATTGAATCCCAAAGACTAGGAGCTCAATAAGGAAAATCATTTGTTTGGCTAAAGTTTTGTTAAGCTGAGTATGTATAGTTTGAAACTGTGAGTCACACCTATATCACCAATATTGTTTCTTTAGGGCAACTGCTTCCATCTTTAAAGTGCAACACCAGGCAATGCACAGTATGTATTGCACGAGAGAAATAAATTAGAAGAATTCATTTCAATGGCAAGTTGGAAAATAGCTCAAGCAAAAGACTTGCTAGTTACATTGGTCTTCTTCCCAGCAACCATAAATATCTGGAATTAACAACAAGAATAGTGATTTTCCTTAAAAATAAATATGCATTATAATAAACACTTTTGTGTTATGGTCAAAAAAATTGAAAAGTTGCTTTGAGGGATGTGAAAGCTACCATTTTGAGTAGCCAAGAAAAGTATTTAACTATAAAATAAAATGAAATCTCTTTTGGTTTTGTTTTTCAATTGCTGGGCTTGGCTTGAGGAAATAGGTTATATGACCTATTTTTTTTTTCTGGCCATTATCGGAAAGAGGTTATATGAAACTAGTGTTTCAAAAATAGCAGCTACAAAATCAGGCCCTTGGCAGTGTGTCTTGGATACTTAAGAAGCACAAGCCATAATGCTGTCATCTGGGTACAAAGGTCCCAAGTTACTAATGAAAGTGATGGAGGTTAGCCAGCCATTTTGAAAGTCCAGAACTTCTTGGAACTTCCAAAGTGGTTCAAACTTCCAAGACAAGGCTATAACAATATATATGTTTATCACACCAAGAGGAACCATTTGTTAAAATATGATTTTCTGTTCTGCAGGTGGCTGCTTGGTGGTGAGCCAGCCTGATGCTGACAGGTCTTGTAACCCACCCTGTAGCCAACCCCACTCATACTGTAGTGAGGTATGTGCACATTCATTAAGATGGACAAGCAACCTCCATCATTTATCACCCTGCTGTCTCTGGTGCAGTCCTAAAAAAGCCATGATTGGAGGCAGGAATGATCCACTTCTAAGCATTTCTTTTTAACTATGTGGACAACTCTCGATGTACTTCATTTATTTACCTCTAGAATGACTTTGCACGGTAGCATGGGGAGGCGGAGTTAATGTAGCTAAGATCAAAATTGCATGTTGTAAATTCTCTTAAAAATGTTTCCTAGCCGGGCGGTGGTGGCGCACGCCTTTAATCCCAGCACTCAGGAGGCAGAGCCAGGCGGATCTCTGTGAGTTCGAGTTCCAGGAAAGGCGCAAAGCTACACAGAGAAACCCTGTCTCAAAAAACCAAAAAAAAAAAAAAAAAAGTTTCCTAGTGCTCCTTTTCTGAATAAGCTTAGTTATAGTTTCCAAGATTGCATCTCATCTTGGATGGAATATAAACCTCCCTGTTCTCCTGCAGATGAAGGCATGTCGTTGTGAAGAAGGGTACACTGAAGTCATGTCCTCCAACAGCACCCTTGAGCAATGTACACTTATCCCAGTGGTGGTGATTCCCACTGTGGAGGACAAAAGAGGAGACGTGAAAACCAGTCGGGCCGTTCACCCAACCCAACCCTCCACTAACCCAGCAGGACGGGGCAGGACCTGGTTTCTACAGCCCTTTGGGCCAGGTGAAGCAACCAGACGCTGAACACAAAATTCTTTACTTAGACATTCCATCAATAACAATGCCACAAGATTTTTTTTAATAGCGAAGCATTTTCAAATTAATGATTATTTCTTAACCCATTTACTCATTTTAACATTGCAGCTGTCTTTATGTCATTTTACTTTCCTTGTTGAAAGAAATACCCATGCCCCAAATACACAGAAATAAAATTACTTTCTTCAGAAAAAAATTAATATTGATATCACTTATCTAAAATCTAGACCTAAAGTTGTAAGTATAATAAGTAAACATTGAATAAAGCTATGTAATAATGAAAATAATTAGGAAAAATGTGTTTTCACTTCCAACAAGGACAAATAAGACTATAAAGACATTTGGAGTTTTCAGCTTAATATACAGAGTCTGTGGTGTAAACATTCACGAAGAGCATGACAATTGCAGTTCCATGCCAAGGGCACTTGGATGGTAGAACAATAAGTAATATCCCCAAAGTTGATGTTCACAGATGCCTCAGAATCCATAGTAGTGCAAATACACAGAGGTAGTAATAGAGCCTTCCTTTCTTGATGGAATAATCCAAACTTGGATGCTGACCAGACCATTGTCATGTTACAATAGACACTCTTAGTATATCCAGGAAAGGACTTGAATCCAACACAGGAATAAGCCTGCAGGCTTGAAGAAGTGCTACTCTCTACTTAGCACACTTTCTCTCTCTAACTGGAATAGATAGTACACACCTGTCTCCAGGTACATTAAGTGCCCCACTAGTGCTCCACACGCAACATGGATTCTGCCTCTTTCTTTCTCACCATGGAGAAGATCCGTGCCAAGCTAGACATAATTAACTACATAATTCCATTAGAAACATGAGAAATGAAAGAAGAAATTTGCATATCTAGCATTCCTCTGTTTACGATCCATTAAGTAAAAGTATTTCCCTTATGAAAGAACCAACATTGAATTTTTAAGGTGTTTTAAATATCTGGGTGATTACCTTTATTCATATAATCACTGCTTTTATTGGATTATTAGCTGAAAATACAATTGAATTTTGAAAAGCTGTTTTGTCTGTAAAAATGTTAGAAACTCTCCTCTCCAAGTCAGGAGAACAAATTATCATTTAGCAATTTTGACCTTAAGCAGATCTCCACAAATGAGAACAACTTTTCTCAATTTAAATAAAAGTATTCCTTCCACTTTGTTTAATAATTTCCCCCAAAATGAACATATTAAAATAGTAAAGACGTGCATATTCTGACTAAAGACATTCTTTGTTTTTGAATATTTGTTAAGTAATATTCACAGCAAAGAAGCCTAGTAGTAGAAGAGACCTTTTGATTTTAAACTCAAGAAAGAAAGAAAGAAAGAAAAGAAAGAAAGAGAGAGAGAATAGAAACAAGGAAAAAACACTTTTTAAATCTCCAAGTTTAAAAGGAAGTGATATTTAGAGTATTAGCTGAATTTATTTCCAACAACTGGACCTCTAATGAACAACATACCTAGTACTAATCAACATTTGATACTTTTCAAATATTTGTTAAGTCTCCATAGGGTCATTTTTGTCAACATCTAATTTTCATACTCATATCATATTGTTATATGAGTATTGTTTGCATATTTGTATGTACATATTGCCTACATGTTTAGATGTAGAGAACAGACAATGTATGCTAATGTTAGCATCAGATTAAGTTAGGCAATATCATCCCTAGCAACGCATGTTTGAACTTTACTCAGAGCCTAACACTTCAAGGATGAAGAAGCCCCAAAACTGAACTAGAATAATGTCTGTCACCTGTGATTGCACATATCAGAAAAGTTTGCAAAGGGAAATTTAAAAATCCTTTCCTATGTTATTTTATGTGATTATCTCTGCAAATTCTATTAATTGTCAAAGCACAGTATAAGTATAGACTAGATAAAAGATTTATTTGCTAAACAAATAAGTAAGTATGTTAGTTTCATCTGGTACAAAACTGTTGAAATCACAGTAAATTGTCAAATATCCATTGACATCCACTCCAGGGTTTATGAATTTCTCAAAAGCTGCATTATTTTTTATCTTTTTAATATACCATTCCTGAAATAGGTGGAAAAGTCAAAGCATATGTGAATAGAACAATGCACATAATTAATTTGAGATAAGATTTCATATAAAGAGTTTAAACTTGAACTCAGCATCTGAGCGTAAACACAATTTGTTTGCTTTTCAACTGTTTTCATTGCTAATTCCCCTTGAGTGTCTTGCTGCCTGACTCTTAGTAACTGCTCTACATTAGTGGTAATGGTACTAGGAAATAATTCAAATTGAGTCTTGAACAGAGCTAGTCATATATGACTGATCATGGGTCACAGCTCAAACCTGTCATATATGTTCTAGATTAATGTAAACTAATAACTAATATCTGTTCTTCTTAGATGGGAGACTAAAGACCTGGGTTTATGGTGTCGCAGCAGGGGCAATTGTGCTGTTAGTCTTCATTGTCTCCATGATTTATCTAGCTTGGTGAGTTTTTTAAATATTTCAGAATCTAGAAGGATATATAAGATTGTTATTTCAAAGAAAACCCTTTCAGTTGCCAGACACAGGAACAGACTAGTGTGTGTGGAATGCATATGATGTACTCACTCCATGTTCACACAAAGTTCTGAATTTCAAACATAAACTTTAAGATTAGAGAGCCTGAAATCTGCCTTCCATGACTGAGTCATTCAGATTGCGGAAATGAGTCAGGACTGTTCTAGGTCATTTTTTTAACAATATTTCTCATGAATAAATGACATAAAATGTTGCTTTTCATGAATGGTATGTAATATATATTTTTATATTGAATTTTTCCCTAGAGGAAAACATTATGATAATTCTTAATCTTAATTAACTGTATTTGTAAATGTACATTATTTATAAAAGTTCCTGAACAAATGTACATTATTTATAAAAGTTCCTGAACAAACTCAAAATATACTATATCATCACTTCTATTGTTATCAACTAAGAAACTGATTAATTTGGCTTTTACAAAATAGTTAAATACCCTAACACAGCCTCTTGGAACTGTGAAACTCAAAAAGACCACAAAGTCATATTCTAAAAGGCAGTGTGGAAAATAGGCAACTTAGATTTACCATTTTGTTCTGCTTTTTAATTTAAAACAATAATACTTAACATGAAAGGCTGACTTTTTTTCTTCAATGTTTCCTGAATTTCCTACAGCAAAAAGCCAAAGAAACCCCAAAGACGACAAAACAACCGCCTCAAACCTTTAACCTTAGCATATGATGGAGATGCCGATATGTAACATTGAATATTCCTGGAAACAACCAAGCTTGGCCTTTTGCCTTTGAGTAGACATCCAGGGGCCACAGTGCCAGTATTCAAATTACAAATTATAATCCACTTTAACTGTTATGAACACTATCATTAAGAAAAAATGGAGAAAACCCTACTCCCACTGGGAATATTCAAGACAGTGCCACTGACATATAGAGAGTCAACCTTGAGAATTCTAGGAGATGAAGTGGAATGCATGTTGTGTCTTGAGAGTTTTGTATCATCTTTTCAGAAATCCACCAATTGAAAAAAAAAAACACTTTTGATTTCTAAAAAGCAGTGAGGAAATTGGCCAATTTGGAAGCCAGATGCAAGACTGCTTGCAGCACTAACCCACAGAACTTTCTAGCATGAAGAGTTCATAATGAAGGCTTTTCAATTCTACACTTAAGTATAACAACATGTATACTCAATCAAATGACTTACAATATGATGTCATCTTATATACTTGTTAATAATCAACTTTTAACAGTGAAGAAGACATAAGCCCTATGCTAGATGAAGAACCCATTGAAAAATTTAGCATCTTCATGGTTGATGGTAGCTTTTATTGGCCTGCATTTCAGAGACAAACTCTTTTTATAAGACTATTCTTGTCTCTCTCCAATGTATGAATGCGGGACATGTACTTAGGACCTTAGAAGACAGAATCCTCAAGTTCGGTATTTTATAGCAGTTATTGTCTAGAAAACAAATATGCTTGTGTCAATACATTTCTACTTTCCCTAATTTCACACTGGTTGCCTACATCTTTTTTGCTATATGGAAGGCACATTTTGCACTATATTAGTGCAGCATGATAGGCACTTAACCAGTGTTGCCATAGAAACTGCCTCTTTTCATATGGGATGAAGACATCTGTGCCAAGAGTGCTGTGGAGACATTTGCAAGCTTTTGTTCTCTGAAGAGAGTTAGTTCAGTCTTGATGGTAACAGGATCGAATCTGCTGTCTACACTCTCCCTTCTCACTACAGCCACTATGATATTGACAACATGGCAAGAGTTCAAGTGTTGAAATCCCTAACCATCAACCTCTCAAAGGTGGAACCCCCTGGTTGGGTTGCAGTTGCTCTTGGAAGGCTGTTTCTGATGAGATTTATATATTTGTTACCTTTGTTTTAAAAAAAAAAAGAAGAAGAAAAGAAAAGAAAAAAGGACTGGTTGTCGTCATAATTTTGAGCAGATGGAGAAAATGATGTATCAATGATTTTTTCTAAAAAAAACAAATCAAAGTTATGTGTGAGCTTTTCTTTCTTCCTAATTTGCTTTTTCGGTGTGAGGTTGGCATTCTGCCAGGTAGGCCGTATTTCCTAGTCATGGCCTTTTGCCCTTCTCATGGCTGAAAGCTGAAGTAGCATGATGTTAAAACCTAAAATTTAAAAAGAGAAGAGTGAAGGATCTCATCCAGAGCTTGCTTAAATATCTAGAGAAAGGGATCCAAGCTTTTTAAGCAGAAGATCAAACAGGACATGTTCTCAGTCAGGTCTGTAGTTGAGCTCACAACACTGTGACTGTGCAATGTTGCCAGAGAAGACACTCAGCGGGAAAAACAGTGACATCACTGTTTTCCAGTACAGCTTCCTTTCCACAAAAACCAGCAGGCTATATTTACATGTTTTAGTTTGTGGACCCACCTTACACTCTAGGAGTTTTTTGTTTTGTTTTGGTTTGGTTTGGTTTGGTTTGGTTTTTCAAGACAGAGTTTCTCTGTGTAGCTTTGTGCCTTTTCCTGGAACTCACTCTGTAGCCCAGGCTGGCCTCGAACTCACAGAGATCCACCTGCCTCTGCCCTAGGAGCTTTTTTAGAGCAGCTCTACATTATATAGTTGCTAGTTTTAGGTTGTTTACTCTCTGTCTACCAGATTTAATCTCACAGGTCACAATTTATAGTCATTATTTATGATTGCTTCAGACATGGCTCTTTGTTCACTGGTATAGCCCAGGAAATGCCACTATGGGATATATCTCCTTTCTTCTATAAAGGAAGTTAAACTATAACATGAAAAAAAAACAGTCACATATTTCTGGCAGTAACTACTACAACTAGCCTCTGGTAGGGACCATTATGCTTTCCAGTCTTTAAAACACAGTAAACACCTTTTGGGTTTTGTTTTGTTTTGTGTTGTGTTGATTTGTTTTGTTTTGTTTTGTTTTTAATCTTAAACGTGTCTGTATTGCTGGAACTGTGGTTTGGGTGGTGAGGTATTTGCCTTCATAGACTGAGTACGAGCTCCCTCTGCTGTCCATTAGAACAGCCTTTTCTGCAAATATTACAAAAGAATTCTGAGTAAGAGGATGTTGTCATCTCCCAAATGAAAATCTTTATATATAATTCAATATGAAAAAATGTGATAATGTTTCTTATTTATTCCAAATGTAAGGCTTTAGATAATAAATGTCATTTCAAAGAGAGCAGATGGGAGGGTGAGTTTCACTTTAAGCCAAGGATTTAGTTGAGGTAAAACATGAAGAGGAAGAAAAATAATATTGTTATTCTAAAACTGTGATTGCTCTCTCTCTCTCTCTCTCTCTCTCTCTCTCTCTCTCTCACACACACACACACACACACACACACACACACACACACACACACAAAATCAGAGGTCTTCCAAATAATCCTCAAGTTTATCTCTTTGGATAAAATAAGCTCTGTCTGTCCAAAATATTTGAAACATAATCCATTGTGATTAGGTGAAAAATTTTAACAATCTGATGAAATGTGGACAACACCTAGCAATCTTGAGATGGGGAATAAATTTTTTTTCTTACACAAGCAACACTTAAGGTATTTTATAAAATACAATTAATTATAAAGACAAATCAGTGTTCTCCTACCTGGGACATAATAATAAAATAAGTTAAGACATCAAAAGTTATAAAATATTGTGAAGATGGAAGATGTTTATGAATAAATAATTATATTTAAAACACTACATTAATGTTAGAGACATATTGGGTATTCAGTATCAAGATAAATCAATACTACATGGATTCTTGTTAGAAATGTGGAAAATAAAATGTATCCATTTGAATAGTTTGGACAAAGAGTAGGTTATTATAATCATGTATAGATGGCTTTATTGAGTTTATAGGG
Organism: Peromyscus eremicus; assembly: GCF_949786415.1. Taxonomy (NCBI): domain Eukaryota; kingdom Metazoa; phylum Chordata; class Mammalia; order Rodentia; family Cricetidae; genus Peromyscus; species Peromyscus eremicus. Next base: position 25,290,271 of record NC_081418.1, on the reverse strand, counting down.
AAATAAATACTGGAATTTCACCAGAACTTTATTCTCTTGGTTCATCCAATAATTCAGGAGGTACACAATAAAAACTTGTCTGTTGACCCCCTTTGCCTTTCCAAAACAGTCTGTGGGCAGGAATAAAAGGAGAGGGAGACATAGAGGGAGGTAAAGAGGGAGGGAAGGAGGGAGGGAAGGAAGGAGGGAGGGAAGAAGAGAGGAAGGAAGGAAGGAAGGAAGGAAGGAAGGAAGGAAGGGAGGGAGGGAGGGAGGGAAAAGAGGAGATTTTCTCCTGGATTTTAAAAAGAAAGGACAAATGCAGACATCTATAGAATTTTGCTGGACTGCCCCAGGAAGTGTGGCATGGCTGATATTCCATGAAAGGGACTGATTTGCCTATTCGTCAGTGCCCATCCAATATACTGACTATAAATAAGCTCTATTTCAAAGCTGTTTTTGAGTGTAGCTTAAGCTAATTGAAAAGGAGTACATTAAAGCATGTCTTTATTTATATAATAAAGCACAAATTATTTATAAGAAGAAATATCTATTGAGTTATCACATGTAAGACACTCAGCTGAGCACTTAATATTAGTAGTGACATTTGTATACATAGGTTGCTAAGACATGCAGAAGAAAACCATGCTTCATGAGAGGCACTTGCATTGGAACACATTACTATAGATTCTAAGTGTGCTTAGTCTTTTTCCACAGGGGGTAGCAATGGTCACAGTGGCTTAATCAGAACTGTTAAGTCCCTGAATATTTCAAGATAAAGTCATTGCTTCTGTAGGAAGAGAGCATCACTTCCCACGCATAAGTTTACCTCCTCTGACTTACTGTATCCCTGGTTCTGTGTGATGCTTTTCTCTGCCTAGTCCCTCTAATTCTACCCTCCTACTGGTTGTTATAACCTTGTCTACTTTTCTCCAAACCACGCTTCACTAAATATGCCCAAAATTTGATAAGGAAAAGTGAAGCATATTTATTAGCTCTTCCTATTAAAACACAAATGTCAATGAGATTGTAAACATTTTTATTTCAGTAGACTGCACTTATCTAAACAATGAATAAAGAGTAAAGAAGAGCCATGTAGGTGGCATGCCAAGAGAAGAATAAAAAGAAAGTCTTCAGGGTGAAGATGTCAATTTCTGTACTTACATTGTTACTAGACAGTATCCTCTTATTCCTCCTATTTTCATCTAAATCTTTGTTCACTTTCTACTTCACACAACAGTGAAAAAGTCTGAATGTATCCGTAATGAACAGAAAAGAGAGCCTCTTTCTATGGAGAGTCAAAGTCTGAATAGATTTGCAGAAATCACGCTTGCCAGATGTCCTGAAATCTCGTTATTTGTAACGTTCCCGAGTTCAGTTCAAATGTGTTTTGTCAAGTTTCCCCTTTAAGACTGAGGGAGGAGGCAGCCAGCAGCCCCTGAACAAGTCTCTAAGAGCTCTTGCAGAGCATGCTTGAGCACTTGGGGTCCAGTCTGGGTGTGAGAACAGAATCTCCCTGCTCCCCTTGTGATAGTACCCACCCACCCCGCCAGCCTTCCTGCCTTCAGATGTCCTGGCGCAGGTCAGGGATTCGGGCTCCTAACACTGAGGTGTGGACCCTACAAGTGGCTTTTTCTTCGTTTTTATATTTCTTTTTGGGTTTTTTTTTATCAATAAGCTATTTGCAATGATAAAAATCATTCTTGTGTAACAAAGACAGTGGAAAGTGCTTATGTCTGCAATATTAAATAAAAAAATGTTGAACAAATAGAGTTAAATTTGCATTTTTATTCTGTTCTGTCAAGCCAGACCAGAAACCTGGAAACATCTGAAGCAAGCCACCTTGTCAGTGGGCCAAAACCTACTTTACTTAGAACATAACTGATTATAAGTTTTATTGTTCTGTTTTGTAGTTGTTTGGGTTTCTTTTCTTTGTTTAAGTAATAATTTATTTATTACCTAATTTGGGGCTTCAATAAGCTCCCCCCTGGATAATTTGGTTTTTGTTTTTGTTTTTTTTAAGCAAACATTTAGACTCTCTTTTAGTACATTTTCCTGTCCCTTTTTGTCACAGAATTTTTGACGATGCCAGTAGCCATTACTGTAAAGTATAATTTTATTAAATTTGTAATCAATCTTTCTTTAAATTATATTGCTCTAAGTGGGTATACTTTTGTTAATTTAACTACCTGAATATTTATTTTGCTAGAGTAAGGAGGCAACTGTCTGTGAATCTTTTGTTAATATTTCTTTGTAAATTGTGTAATGTAATTTATTTTAAATTATGTATACTTATTTTTAATGCACAAGATATCTATGTACAAGTAACTGCAGACTGGCAAATACTGTCACTGGGCTTTGTGCAGCTAATGTGGGTGGCGTGTGGAGATGGAATGTGCTTTTCTACATTTTCATATGGGTTATTTGTAAATATCTATATTGCTGACAGACATAAATCGGAAGTCATTTTCATTCTAACTGTGTGGGTCTGTGCTTTTATTTGCTTCATCTGCTTCTGATGTGTGGATAAAAACATTTATTTAGAGAACATCAAGTTTTTTACCTTTCTTTGTTTTATTTTGTCACCTTTTGCAATTCCAATATATAAAGCTTGGGAAATTAAGATTTCGCTTTAAAAGTCAACCAAAGAATGGATAAAGAAAATGTAGTACATTTACACAATGGAGTATTACTTAGCTGTTAAAAAGAATGACATCCGGAAATCTGAAGGCATACTGATGGAACTAAAAAAAAAAAAATCATTTGGAATGAGGTAACTTAGACCCAGAAAAAACAAACATGGTATGTAGTCACTCATAAAAGGATACTAACTGTAAAGTAAAGAATAACCATGTGACAATCCACAGACCCAAAGAGGCTAGGTAATAAGGAGAACCCAAGTGGGGAACATGTGGATCTCCCTGGGAAGGGAAAATAGAAGAGATTTCCTGGGTGAACTAGGGACAGGTGGACATGGGAACTAGAGGAGTCTGGTAAAGAGATTGATGGAGGGGAAGAGTACTGAAAGAGATGAATGGAAAGGAGGGGGCATTCCAGGGTCAGGTAGAAACCTGATACAAGGGAAACCCCCATGAATCTATAAGGATGACCCCAGCTAAGACTCCTAACAATAGTGGATACTTAGTCTGAACTGGCCATCTCCTATGATCAGATGGGTGACTACCCCTGTTGTTATTAGAGAGTCTTCATCTAGTAACTGATGGAAACAGATGCAGTGACCCACAGTCAAACATTAGCCCAAGCCTGGAGAATCCTGCTGAAGAGAGGGAGCATGGATTATAGGAGACAGAGATGTCAAGGACATCCCAGGAAAACCCACAGAAACAACTAACTTGAGCTCATAGGAACTCACAAAGTCTGAACCAACAACCAAGGAGCCTGCATGCAACCGACCTAGAGCCTCTACATTCATGCAACAGTTGTATAGCTTGGTTTACATGTGGGGCTCCTAAAAATGGGAGCAGGGGCCGTCCTTGATGCTTGAACTGGATTGCCTTGCCCAGCTTAAATACAGGGGAGATGCTTAGTCTTGCTGCAACTTGATATGCCATGCTTTGTTGATACTCATGGGAGGTCTGCCCTTTTCTGAACAGAAACAGAGGATGAGTAGATTGTGAGGTGAGGAGAGGGGAGCTGGAGGGAGGGAATGAGAAGAGGGGAGGGAAGCAAAAATACAGTTGGGATGTAAAATAAATTAATTAATAGTTTTTAAAAAGTCAGTTGATGAGACTACCCAATGAGTTGCCATAGTCCCAAGACCTCTTGATATTTGGTCATTTAACAGGACATTGTCAGAGGATGGGTGAACACCGCAGCACAAATGGGATCTCTTCTTGCTTCAAGGCTGTGTCTACCCATAAAAAGCCAAACCTAAAAGGCTAGATTTTCTGTGTAGTTCCTGTTTAGCGCACTCACCTCTCTGTTGTGCTCACCTCGGAGCACAGTACTACACCGTCCTGATGAGGCTGGGTCACAGTCTGCTTTTAAAACCATGGTTTTCAGAATGTCACACCCATTACCACCTCCACCTAGAATTCTTCACTTTATACAGCAGCTCCCTGCTTCCTGAAGGACTCCAGTCACATGCCCCCTCTTCTGGGAAGCTTGCCATGATGACCATAATCACTCTGCCTTCATACTTTCTTTCCTTTCCTTTCATCATTGTGGTGATATTTTATTTGTGTGGAAATGTGGTGATATCCTATTTGTATTTGTATGTTAATAAATAAAGTTTTTCCTGGAGATCAGAGGAAATAGCAAGCCATTTTAAGTAAACATAGAAGTCAGGCAGTGGTAGCACACGCCCTTAATCAGATCACTTAGCAGGCAGGGTCTCTGTGTGTTCAAGGCCACACTAGGGAACAGAGCTAAGTGTGGTGACACATGCCTTTAATCCCAGTACCAACCATAGAGACCTGGAGGTCTGTACAGACAGGCAGTGACAAGGAAGTGAGGTAGCTGGGTTAAGATAGCCAATGAGAGGGCAGAACAGCAAGGCAATAAAGGTGAGGGTAAGACAGGAAGTAGCTCACATTTGGAAGCTGCAGAGCTGGTGAGGTAAGGTTGGCTGGTGGCTATTCCTATTTCCCTGATCTCTAAGGCTTTCACCCCTATATTTGGCTCCATGTTTTATATTTTATAAGACCATTTAGAAATTCGTCCACAAGTCATTGTTTTCCTAATTTCTATTATTTACTTTTTTTTTTTCTTGCTGATGCCTCCACCTCCACTTCTACACACAAGAGAAGCCAGTTACTTATCTGTTTTATTCCTTGCTTGAAATGATGCTCAACACATAGTAAGAATAATAAACTAGTGAATGGCTAAGTAATGAAATTAACTAGTGAGCTACAAAGCCAATGGACAGCATGTGACTGAGCACAAATAACTGAGTAAGACACAAAGAGGACCCTAGGAATAGGAGACTGAAGAATTTATCCAAAACTGCAAGGTATCAGTGCTCCATATGAAGAGGTGGCAGTGGTTGAGAGACCAGAGAATTCCAAGTTTGTGATACTCTACTGTCGAGAACACTCTTTGTTTCGTATTTCCATTTGCCTTCGGTGTGTTGCCTGAGCATGACGTGGTATAAACAGAACAGAGGCAGATCAGTGGAAGCTGGCATGGCTGAGGCTGGCACAGCAGAGCAATGAAGGGCTAAGACTATTCCAATAATATGGGCAGTGTCCTTGATCTCAAAACCACGGCGAAAACAAGGGCTGTAAGGAGAGTTCTATTGCGCTTTCCCCTGGGGTTTAACTCAAATGCACTTGTAATCCCACTGTGGCTGAGTCAGAGAGCTCAGAATACCGGAAAATGAAGGGCAATTGAAAATTAAAAAAAAAAAAAAAAAGCCTGTATTCCAGACTATAAAAGAAGTCTGATTATACTATTCAGTCTTAAACTAATTTTTTTATGTCAGTAATAGTTAAATTATGTGCTATTCATTTCAGTGCAAAAGACAGTAGAAAAACAACAAAACAAAACACTAGGCCAATCAAAGCGGTTCCCAGACCCTTAAATATTGCTTGTACGTGTAGAAAGGGACATTCAGCAACCATGAGGCACTCTAATAAGCCAAGGAATAGTCCCGGAGAAGCAAAATGAATTTCAGAATGAGAGTCAGCTGGTCAGTCCAGAGGCTGGTGTGGAAGACAAAGCGTGTGTTAAGGAAGAGTGAGGGACCACATCTGTTTTTGTAAACACAGTGAGTTGACAGAGAACCCTGTCAACCACATCCCCAGTGACCCCCTCAGCTGCTCTGCTGACAGCTGAGGGGGTCACTGTTCACTTCACCATTTATCTTTGTGAAAGGGCCCCGTGTTCATAATTACGCACGGGGTTCTTCTTCCCAATATTTATCACATTGCACTGTTTCTTCACCAAAGGGTTCCGGCCCCTTCTGATGACACTGCCTTGCTTCTGTGGAGTGTGGCTTGAAGAAATAGATCAACAAGGAGGCATCCCATGTGGAGAAGGAGGCAGAGTAGGCACAAATGACGTCTGAAACTCCTATAAAAGACTCTTCAATGTGCATTTGGACAGGCTGAGGGATCACAGGAAATAAAATTTAAAAATTCCCCATAACAATATATAAAAAGGAGGGACTGAGACCAAATCTGAAACTGATCCTGACAGAAATGCATGTTGCAAAACAATTATGAAAATATTTGTTCAGCAATAAAAACTAAAGAAGCCTTTGGTGCAATGCCCTTCAATCTCGGTATCATGTGGCTTTCAAAAAGAATTCCTAGCCAGAAACAGTTACATGCAGTTTTGGAACTCACATTCAAAGCAGATGTAGCAACAGCTTGATGCAATGTCTATCTTTGATTGCAATGCCGTGTGATGAGGAAACCCATTGATATGAAAGTAATAAGAGCAATACCTGCTTCTGAGAGCACTGGAAGCTTCATGTCTTACCAATTCCAGTAAGAAAAGGAAACAAACCCAATTGATGTACTGAGGAGATAACCCAATAGATTAGAAAACAAATTTCAACAATCTATTACCTCTCAAAGATATATAAAAAAAAAAAAAGTATTTTAAAGTTTCACTTTTAATTGACACGGGAAGTATTAACTAATTTAAGTCAAAAAGAAACAATATCAGTACTATGTTAACTGAAAAAATAGTCTTTGACCCAGTAATTCAACTTCTCAGAATTTATTCTAATACATAGAAATATATGATATATATATATATATGTATATATATATATATGTATGAGAGAGAAGAAAAGATGTTAGCAGGATAACATACACTGTATTTGTTTGTACATTATGTGTTTGTGTGTGTGTGTGTGTGTGTGTGTGTATGTGTGTATGTGTGTACATGTGTGAAAGAGATAATAGGTAAGTGAATGGCTGGTGTAAAGCATCCACACAGTGTAATGCTAGACTGATAATAATGGTAACAAGTTTATAGCTACAGAATCATAAAAGCTCAGAGCCAGGCAGACATAACGAAAAGTTTCAGCGTGTATAATATAGAAGCACAAGGGAGGGGCTCACTGGGACAGAGTGGAAAGGCATCACCTGGAGAAGGGAGAAGAGCTGGGGTGCTGCAGAGGCCTGCAGGGGAGTAGAACGAGCAAGAAAAAAGTGACATGCTTGTATGAAGGTGCCATGGTGCATCCGATACTTTATATTAGTCCCGTGTTTTCAGTTAAAGCAATTTCTGGCAAATGATTAATACAAGATCTTGTATATACATTCATTTACCTTTGTCTTCATCAAAAAGATTAACAATTAGTGACAAATCACAGACACATTAAAAAATTATCAGTTATTCGATATTAATGATCATGAAGCCATTTAGTTTTTAATCTATCATCTATCATTTATACTTCTATCTATCTACTTACTTAATTGTGTGGTGCTGGGGATGAACCAATAACCTTGCACACACTAGGCAATCAGTTTTGAGATTCTTTTTTTTTTTTTTTTTAATTTTTATTTTGCAATACAATTCAGTTCTACATATCAGCCACAGATTCCCTTGTTCTCCCCCCTCCCGCCCCCCTCACCTTCCCCCCAGCCCGCCCCCCATTCCAATCTCCTCCAGGGCAAAGCCTTCCCCACAGACTGAGATCAACCTGGTGGACTCAGTCCAGGTAGGTCCAGTCCCCTCCTCCCATGCTGAGCCAAGGGACCCTGCATAGGCCCCAGGTTTCAAACAGCCAACTCATGCAATGAGCACAGGACCCGGTCCCACTGCCTGGATGCCTCCCAAACAGATCAGGCCAATCAACTGTCTCACCCACTCAGAGGGCCTGATCCAGTTGGTGACCCCTCAGCCATTGGTTCATATTTCATGTGTTTCCGTTTGTTTGGCTATTTGTCTCTGTGCTTTATCCGACCTTGGTCTCAACAATTCTCTCTCATATAAACCCTCCTCATTCTCGCTAATTGGACTCCCAGAGATCCACCTGGGGCCTAGTCATGGATCTCTGCCTCCAGATCCATCAGTAGTTGGATGAGGTTTCTAGCACGACAATTAGGGTGTTTGGCCATCCCATCACCAGAGTAGGTCAGTTCGGATTGTCTCTCGACCATTGCCAGCAGTCTGTTGTGGGGGTATCTTTGTGGATTTCTGTGGGCCTCTCTAGCACTTTGTTTCTTCCTATTCTCATGTGGTCTTCATTTACCATGGTCTCCTATTCCTTGTTCTCCCTCTCTGTTTTTGATCCAGCTGGGATCTCCCACTCACCCAAGCTCTCTTTCCCTCGACCCTCGCCCTTCACTACCCCCACTCCTGTCCAGGCTGTTCATGTAGATCTCATTCCATTTCTCTGTCGTTGGGCGATCCCTGTGTCTTTCTTGGGGTCCTGTTTTCCAGGTAGCCTGCCTGGTGATGTGAGTAGCAGTCCAGTCATCCTTGTTCCACATCTAGTATCCTGTTATGAGTGAGTACATACCATGTTTGTCTTTCTGAGTCTGGGATACCTCACTCAGGATGATTTTTTCTAGATCCATCCATTTGTCTGCAAACCTCATGATGTCATTGTTTTTCTCTGCTGAGTAGTATTCCATTGTGTATATGTACCACATTTTGTTTATCCATTCTTCAGTTGAAGGGCATCTAGGTTGTTTCCATGTTCTGGCTATTACAAACAACGCTGATATGAACATAGCTGAACAAGTGCTCTTGTGGTGTGGTTGAGCATTCCTTGGGTATATGCCCAAGAGTGGTATAGCTGGATCTTGGGGGAGATGGATTCCCAATTTTCTAAGAAATCGCCATATTGATTTCCAAAGTGGTTGTACAAGCTTGCATTCCCACCAGCAGTGGAGGAGAGTTCCCCTAGCTCCACATCCTCTCCAGCATAAGGTGTCTTCAGTGTTTTTGATCTTAGCCATTCTGACAGGCGTAAGGTGGTATCTCAGAGTTGTTTTGATTTGCATTTCCCTGATGATTAGGGATGTTGAGCAATTCCTTAAATGTCTTTCAGCCATTTGAGTTTCCTCTGTTGAGAATTCTCTGTTTAGTTCTATAGCCCATTTCTTAATTGGACTGTTGGGCATTTTGATGTCTAATTTCTTGAGTTCCTTATATATTCTGGATATCAGTCCTCTGTCAGATGTGGGATTGGTGAAGATCTTTTCCCATTCTGTAGGCTGTCGCTTTGCTTTGTTGACCGTATCCTTTGCCCTACAAAAGCTTCTCAGTTTCAAGAGGTCCCATTGATTGATTGTTTCTCTCAGTGTCTGTGCTACTGGTGTTCTATTTAGAAAGTGGTCTCCTATGCCAATGTGTTCAAGACTACTTCCTACTTTCTCTTCTAGCAGGTTCAGAGTAGCTGGATTTATGTTGAGGTCCTTGATCCACTTCGACTTAAGTTTTGTGCACGGTGATAGATATGGATCTATTTGCAGCCTTCTACATGTTGATATCCAGTTTTGCCAGCACCATTTGTTGAAGATGCTTTCTTTTTTCCATTGTGCACTTTTGGCTTCTTTGTCAAAAATTATTTGTTCATAGGTGTGCGGATTAATATCAGGGTCTTCAATTCGATTCCATTGGTCCACATGTCGGTTTTTATGCCAGTACCAAGCTGTTTTTATTACTGTAGCTCTATAGTACAGCTTGAAGTCAGGGATCGTGATGCCTCCAGAGGTTGTTTTATTGTACAGGATTCTTTTGGCTATCCTGGGTTTTTTGTTTTTCCATATGAAGTTGAGTATTATTCTTTCCAGGTCTGTGAAGAATTGTGTTGGTATTTTGATGGGGATTGCATTGAATCTGTAGATTGCTTTTGGTAAGATTGCCATTTTTACTATGTTAGTTCTGCCTATCCATGAGCATGGGAGATCTTTCCATTTTCTGACATCTTCTTCAATTTCTTTTTTCAGGGACTTAAAGTTCTTGTCATATAGGTCCTTCACTTGCTTGGTTAGTATTACCCCAAGGTATTTTATGTCATTTGTGGCTATAGTAAAGGGTGATGTATCTCTGATTTCCTTCTCCGCTTTTTTGTCCATTGTATATAGGAGGGCTACTGATTTTTTGGAGTTGATCTTGTATCCTGCTATGTTGCTGAAGGTGTTTATAAGCTGTATCAGTTCCTTGGTGGAATCTTTGGGGTTGCTCAAGTATACTATCATGTCATCTGCAAATAGGGAAAGCTTGACTTCTTCCTTTCCAATTTGTATCCCCTTAATCTCCTTATGTTGTCTTATTGCTCTGGCTAGAACTTCAAGTACTATATTGAATAAGTATGGGGAGAGCGGACAGCCTTGCCTCGTTCCTGATTTTAGTGGAATTGCTTTGAGTTTCTCTCCATTTAATTTGATGTTGGCTGTTGGCTTGCTGTAAATTGCCTTTATTATGTTTAGGTATGTTCCCTGTATTCCTGATCGCTCCAAGACCTTTATCATGAAGGGGTGTTGGATTTTGTCAAATGCCTTTTCAGCATCTAGTGAGATGATCATGTGGTTTTTTTTCTTTGAGTTTGTTTATATGGTGTATCACATTGACAGACTTTCGTATGTTGAACCATCCTTGCATCCCTGGAATGAATCCTACTTGATCATGGTGGATAATTGTTTTGATGTGGTCTTGGAGTCTGTTTGCCAGTATTTTATTGAGTATTTTTGCATCAATGTTCATGAGGGAGATCAGTCTGTAGTTCTCTTTCTTTGTTGTATCCTTGTTTGGTTTGGGAATCAGGGTAATTGTAGCCTCATAGAAGGAGTTTGGTAATGTTCCTTCTGTTTCTATTGTATGGAACAATTTAGAGAGTATTGGTATTAACTCTTCTTTGAAGATCTGGTAGAATTCTGCACTGAAACCATCTGGTCCTGGGCTTTTTTTGGTTGGGAGACTTTTAATGACTGTTTCTATTTTGTTAGGGGTTATTGGACTATTTAAATAGTTTATCTGGTCTTGATTTAATTTAGGTATGTGGTACCTATCCAGAAAATTATCCATTTCTTTTAGGTTTTCCAGTTTTGTGGAATAGAGGTTTTTGAAGTATGACCTGATGATTCTCTGGATTTCCTCAATGTCTGTTGTTATGTCCCCCTTTTCATTTCTGATTTTGTTGATTTGGATGCTCTCTCTCTGTCTTTTGGTTAGTTTGGATAAGGGCTTGTCTATCTTGTTGATTTTCTCAAAGAACCAACTCTTTGTTTCATTAATTTTTTGTATTGTTCTCTTTGTTTCTATTTTATTGATTTCAGCTCTCACTTTGATAATTTCCTGGCATCTATTTTTCCTGGGAGACTTTGCTTCTTCCTGTTCTAGAACTTTCAGGTGTGCTGTTAAGTCACTAGTGTGAGATTTCTCCAGCTTATTTATGTGGGCGTTTAGTGCTATGAATTTCCCTCTTAGTACTGCTTTCATAGTGTCCCATAGGTTTGGATATGTGGTGTCTTCATTTTCGTTGATCTCTAGGAAGTCTTTAATTTCTTTCTTTATTTCTTCCTTAACCCATTGGTGATTCAGGTGGGTATTGTTCAGTTTCCATGAGATTGTAGGTTTTCTGTAGTTTTTGTTGTTGTTGAAATCCAACTTTAGACCATGGTGGTCTGATAGAACACAGGAGGTTATTCTAATTGTTTTGTATCTGTTTAGATTTGCTTTGTGACCAAGTATGTGGTCGATTTTAGAGAAGGTTCCATGGGGTGCTGAGAAGAAGGTATATTCTTTTTTGTTAGGATGGAATGTTCTGTAGATGTCGATTAAGTCCATTTGAGTCATGACATCAATTAAGTCCTTTATTTCTCTGTTAAGTTTCGATTTGGGGGATCTGTCCAGTGGTGAAAGTGGGGTGTTGAGGTCTCCCACTATTAATGTGTGGGGTTTTATATGTGATTTAAGCTTTAATAATGTTTCTTTTACATATGTGGGTGCCCTTGTGTTTGGGGCATAAATGTTCAGAATTGAGACTTCATCTTGGTGGATCTTTCCTGTGATGAGTATGTAATGCCCTTCTTGATCTCTTTTGATTGATTTTAGTTTGAAGTCTATTTTGCTGGATATCAGGATGGCTACACCCGCTTGTTTCTTAAGACCGTTTGATTGGAAAGTCTTTTCCCAGCCTTTTATTTTTAGGTAGTGTCTATCTTTGAATTTGAGATGTGTTTCTTGTATGCAGCAGAAAGATGGGTCCTGCTTTCATATCCATTCTGTAAGCCTATGTCTTTTTATAGGTGAATTAAGTCCATTGATATTGAGGGATATTAATGTCCAGTGATTGTTCATTCCTGTTATTTTTTGGTGGTGATGTGTGTGTACTTTTCTTCGTTGGGGTCTACTGCTGTGGCTTTATCTATTGCCTGTGTTTTCGAGGTTGTATCTGACTTCCTTAGGTTGGAATTTTCCTTCTAGTGCTTTCTGTAGGGCTGGGTTTGTGGATAAATATTGTTTAAATCTGGCTTTGTCATGGAATGTCTTGTTCACTCCATCTATGACGATTGAAAGTTTTGCTGGGTATATTAGTCTAGGCTGACATCCATGGTCTCTTAATGTCTGCATTACATCTGTCCAGGACCTTCTGGCTTTCAAAGTCTCCATTGAGAAATCGGGTGTTATTCTGATAGGTTTGCCTTTATATGTCACTTGGCCTTTTTCCTTTGCTGCTCTTAATATTCTTTCTTTATTCTGTACGTTTAATTGTTTAATTATTATGTGGCGAGGGGACTTTTTTGGGGGTCTAGTCTGTTTGGTGTTCTATAGGCTTCCTGTATCTTCATAGGCATTTCCTTCTTTAAGTTGGGAAAGTTTTCTTCTATGATCTTGTTGAATATATTTTCTGTGCCCTTGAGTTGGTATTCTTCTCCTTCTTCTACCCCTATTATTCGTAGGTTTGGTCTTTTCATGGTGTCCCAAATTTCTTGGACATTTTGGTTCATGACTTTGTTGACTTTAGTGTTTTCTTTGACTGATGAATCTATTTCTTCTATTGTATCTTCAACGCTAGAGATCCTCTCTTCCATCTCTTGCATTCTGTTGATTATACTTGCATCTGAAGTTCCCAATCGTTTTCTCAGATTTTCTATTTCCAGCATTCCCTCTGTTTGTGTCTTCTTCATTTTTTCTATTTCCCTTTTCAGGTCTTGGACTGTTTCCTTCATTTGTTTCATTGATTTTTCTTGATTTTCTTTCAGTATTTTATTGTTTTCTTCCAGGACTTTATTGATTTCTTCTAATTTGTTTGCCCTTTCCTCTAGTTGTTTACAGCGTTCTTCACATTTTTTTGTCTTTTCCTCTACACGAGCCTCTAGCTTCTTCATGATGACATTCATAAGGCTATTTTCTTCTGCTTCTTCCAATTTCTGATGTTCAGGTCTAGGTGTTGGAGGAGGGCTAGGGCCTGGTGATGGTGTATTACTATTCATTTTGTTGTATGTGTTTCTGCCTTGACGTCTGCCCATCTCCTTGTGGTTCGTTCCTGGCCTTATCCGCACACTTGGTTCAGAGCTGACAGATTCAGGAGGTCTCTCTCTCTTGTCCAGATGGGAGCTCTCTTGTCCAAATTGGAAGTCCGGGGCAGGATGGAAGCTCTTGTTCAGAAGGGAAGTCCGGGGGAGGATGGGTGCTCTCTCTCTCTCTCTCTCTCTCTCTCTCTCTCTCTCTCTCTCTCTCTCTCTCTCTCTCCTCCAGATGGGAAATCCATGGCAAGATGGGAGCTGGGGGCCAGCCTCTAAGTCTCAAGAAGAGGCTTGGGGCTCAGGCGGATGGGCGTGGGGGCAGGGCATGGAGACTGCAGGGTCTGCCAGGGGTCTTGGAGAAGGAGATCCTTCCCGGTGGGGCTAGAAGGGCACCTGCCCGGGGACCAGAACCTGGGGCCAAGTTGGGCAGGTCTTCCCCGGAGTGGCTGGTGCCCAGGGATGGGGTCCGGGGCAAGCTAGGGCACTCACCTGTGCTTCAGAAGGGAAGTCCTGGGCAAGATGGGAGCTGGGGGGCCTGGCCTCTAAGTCTCAGGAAGAGGCTTGGGGCTCAGGCAGATGGGCGTGGGGGCAGGGCGTGGAGACTGCAGGGTCTGCCAGGGGTCTTGGAGAAGGGGATCCTTCCCAGTGGGGCTAGAAGGGCACCTGCCCGGGGACCAGAACCTGGGCCCAAGTTGGGCAGGTCTTCCCTAGAGTGGCTGGTGCCCAGGGATGGGGTCGGGGGCAAGCTAGGGCACTCACCTGTGCTTCAGAAGGGAAGTCCTGGGCAAGATGGGAGCTGGGGGCCGGCCTCTAAGTCTCAGGAAGAGGCTTGGGGCTCAGGCAGATGGGCGTGGGGGCAGGGCGTGGAGACTGCAGGGTCTGCCAAGGGTCTTGGAGAAGGGGATCCTTCCCGGTTGGGGTAGAAGGGCACCTGCCCGGGGACCAGAACCTGGGGCCAAGTTGGGCAGGTCTTCCCCGGAGTGGCTGGTGCCCAGGGATGGGGTCGGGGGCAAGCTAGGGCACTCACCTGTGCTTCAGAAGGGAAGTCCGGGGGAAGATGGGAGCTGGGGGCCGGCCTCTAAGTCTCAGGAAGAGGCTTGGGGCTCAGGCAGATGGGCGTGGGGGCAGGGCGTGGAGACTGCAGGGTCTGCCAGGGGTCTTGGAGAAGGGGATCCTTCCCGGTTGGGGTAGAAGGGCACCTGCTCGGGGACCAGAACCTGGGCCCAAGTTGGGCAGGTCTTCCCCGGAGTGGCTGGTGCCCAGGGATGGGGTCGGGGGCAAGCTAGGGCACTCACCTGTGCTTCAGAAGGGAAGTCCGGGGGAAGATGGGAGCTGGGGGCTGGCCTCTAAGTCTCAGGAAGAGGCTTGGGGCTCAGGCAGATGGGCGTGGGGGCAGGGCGTGGAGACTGCAGGGTCTGCCAGGGGTCTTGGAGAAGGGGATCCTTCCCGGTTGGGGTAGAAGGGCACCTGCTCGGGGACCAGAACCTGGGCCCAAGTTGGGCAGGTCTTCCCCGGAGTGGCTGGTGCCCAGGGATGGGGTCGGGGGCAAGCTAGGGCACTCACCTGTGCTTCAGAAGGGAAGTCCGGGGGAAGATGGGAGCTGGGGGCCGGCCTCTAAGTCTCAGGAAGAGGCTTGGGGCTCAGGCAGATGGGCGTGGGGGCAGGGCGTGGAGACTGCAGGGTCTGCCAGGGGTCTTGGAGAAGGGGATCCTTCCCGGTTGGGGTAGAAGGGCACCTGCCCGGGGACCAGAACCTGGGCCCAAGTTGGGCAGGTCTTCCCCGGAGTGGCTGGTGCCCAGGGATGGGGTCGGGGGCAAGCTAGGGCACTCACCTGTGCTTCAGAAGGGAAGTCCGGGGGCAGTTTTGAGATTCTTATCTATGCCCGATCTATACCCAGAGCCCAAGCCATTTATTCTAAAAAGAACAACCATTAATTGGAACTGACTCAAGATTTTGACAAAGGATGAAATTTAAGATTATTTCCTCCTACTCATGCATCTGTAAAGCTAACTTTAAAAGCAGTGATAATTGAGGGTTTTTCCATATAAATAAAAGAAAAAAATAATGTGAACTATCTGTCTTTGGGAAAAGGAATTTTTTTCAACCTAAATCCCTCTCTTAGAGAGTAACTTTTTTAAAAAAATGAAAACTTGCTGGCTCATTGTTGCTAAAGCAAGACCCAACTTTGGATGAATCAAAAGAATAAGAACAATGAAGAGGAGATCTCTGGCGAAGTGGCAGTTGCCTGCGGCTAAACTTAATGAACTGATAAAGAAGGCTTCTGTGACATTAGGGAGAGCAGCTGGGAACAGGGGCTCTTTCTGTCTGTAATTGTCAGTGCTTACCAGATAATGAACAGCTCATCTGGACTCAGGAAAATGCCAACATGGACACACGGAGGCCTGATAACTGTCTTCCTGAGTATAGACCCATTCTCAATGTTTGAAACTAATAAAAAGGGCTGGAAAAGGGATCTGGAAATGGGCATCAAGCCTTCAGAGGAAAAGTGAAATAAATGCTTATCTATGTATCCCACACTGCACTCTATTATAATTTGGCTGCAAAGAGCAAGTGCGGCTAACACATGAGATGCTTTTGTCTTCCATCCAGAACTATTTAGTGGAAGTTGAAAAATAATGAGGATCTAATGGCGAGCACAGGTGAAGTTAGGATGCTACTTACCAGATGAAAAAGAATTAGCTCTAACGTTCCCCAATTGATAGCCATGAGTAAACTGTTTGTACTACAGCATTGAAGGGATTATGAAGAATTAACCATAAGCACTTGATAAAAACCACTTGGCTGATGAGATGTCAGAAAATCTCAAACAAATTAATAGCTGTAGTGTAAGTACTTAACTGGACACAGGAAGTAGAATGTAATGAGCAGCCCTCTACCCTGTCATTAATTGTAAATAACAGTTGAACCTAATAAGTACCAGGAACTTCAGGCTTTGAAGACATGGCAGGAAAGAAACAAATATATGAAACTTGTTTTCATGAAACATGCATTCTAAAAAGGGGACTTGGACAATAAATAAAGGCAGAAAGAAATGCAATGTGCTGACTGGTGAAAATGTCATTAAGGAAAGGAAAGTATGGGAAAGACAATAATTAATGTGGACAAAGAGAGGTCACCTGACAGGAATATATGGGGGGGGCGTGGCTGAAGGACACACTGAGAGAAACAGAGGCAGGAAACACGTGTTCAGAAAACAAGAGGAAAACATGATTACCTGTCAGAAAATTTCACAGTCTAATGTGGAGGAGAGAATTCTGCCAAACAATGACGGTGGGTTGATCAATGAGTGAGCACTCCCCACCGTCTCCTTAGACACATGCAGTACGATGCTGCTTCTACTGGAAACTCACTGGACAGTGCCTATGCTGGAAGGGGAAAGCTTCAGTGTCCAGATCACCCCAGCCTTTGAGCTCTGTAGAAAACCCCTCTGTCTCCTTTAAAACATATTGGTCTTAGTACATTGACAAGTATGTATGTGTAGCCACTCACGTAAAGAGGCTTAAAATATGAATGCCGGAAACCATATAAGTCCATGTTAGGAATTATGAGAAATAATTCAGCATTGGTAAGTTTTACATACCTTATTACAACATCACAAATAGTGTTTGAAAATATATATGAAATCATAGAGGCGTGTTCACAGAAATATGCTAAATTCATACAAGGAAAATTATGAGGATTTTCAACATGATGGTAATACAGTTTGGGGTTTTTTTGTTTGTTTGTTTGGTTTTTGGTTTTTGGGTTTTTTTGTTGTTATTGTTGTTTTTGCCCAAGGACAATTTTATCAGAATTTGAAGAAAAATCCCATGGTGGCAAGCAATCAATGTTGGCTGCTGCCTGAAGGAGGGAGACAGGGGAGAACAAAAAAGCCATGTCTTTTGAGTTAAGCTGACATGGAGTTCAGCGTATGATACGGAGGGATCTTCAGAGAACAAGTGGAGTACACGGTGTTAGGGAATTCCTAAGTGCTAGGGAAAACATGCTGAGAAAAGGGATGGAAAGAAGAAAAGGCGAATGGGCACTTTTCTGACAAACCAGGAAAGTGAGCAGACTCCTGAAGCTACCAGACTATGGTTCTGTAAACTGCTACCAGTGAAGAACTGTTGACATGTAAAGAGTATCCAATAATAATCAGTGAAAATATCCAGGATACTAAACAGTAGACATGATGAAAAAGAAAAATCAGACTTTGTCGTGGCCCCATAGCAGGGTAGGAGGTAAGAGGAAATTCAGAAACAGGGGGTGGGTTCAGATATGTTCTCTTCCTAAAAGCAAGGCCCTGACCCCCTTTGTACTATGTACGGTTCTTCTCCTACAAAAGCAGAAAAGAATGAGACCCCTTCACCTCCTTTTATTAAAATCAGAAATGAGATAATATGCATGCATTTAATAAGTTCTATTGACATTACTGTTTGTCTAATATTCTGTTAAACAGAGAGATACATTAATATTGCTTAAAGGAACATAAATATTATACCGTAGAGTTTGAACTTAAAGAGCTACAAGCTGAAAATTATATGGCAGCCCTGAAAACTGGAAATCTCTGCACTGATTTGGGAAAGATAAAATGAGAGGGGACAAAAGAAGGAATAAGGCAGGTGTGGGAAGAATGATAAGATAATGCCTCCATAGAGGTTAATATAGTTAGGTCATGACTTTTCTTTTTTCTTTCTTTCTTCCTTCCTTCCTCCTATCCTTCCTTCCTTCTTTTCCTTCTTGCTTTCCTTCTTTCTTCTTTCTTTTGGAAAGAACGGTTCTGTAGAATGGTTTTGGAAAAGGAATCTCACTATGCAGGCTACCTTTGGAAATGTGATCCTCCCGCCTCAGTTTCCCAAGTGTGGGATTACATCATGTGACATCACACACTGCCCACTGCTAATTTAATTACCATATGGCACCGTGTGGTTTGAGCACTGGGCAGGTGGAAACCGGAGTAGCTTCCCAAAAGCAAGACCTCATATTAAGGCAATAATTTATGCCCAAGTTTCTGAAGTATAGACGTTTCAAAGTAAAAAATAATTTAAGACAGAGAGAAAAAAAGGAACAATTAGATGAGAATATAATTAGCTGCTCTCATTCCAAATTAAAGGGTTATAAAATAGGATCTATCAAGAAAGACTTAAAGTTCTAGAGATTAATTAACACTGGAGTAGAAGCGGCTGAGAAGATGTGCCAAATAGCACTCAATATATCACCCAGAGTTTTTCTCCACTGACAGAACAATAAAGCTTGTGCTTAAATAGCAACAGGAAGAAGACATGCTGACAAAAGAAAAAAAAAAACAGAGATCAAGTTCAACTTAGAAGATGTGAGGAGTTTGCGTAAATTAGTCAAGGTTGCTCTGGTGGAAATATCGACAAGATCCCCAGAGATGAAGTAGTTGGCCCCAGTGTTCCCCTTCCTTTTCAGCTATAAGTCATCCTGACTCAATTGCTGACCATGAGTGATGACCATGCTCTACGGTCCACAGAAGGGAAACAGGATTAATTAGATCACTGATTCATTCACATCATCAGAAATCTAGGTTCTTGGAAACTGTTTTGTTTTGTTCTGATTGTAGTACCTGGTGTGAATTGATCCTGGGTCTTCACACCTATAAGGCAGGTGTTCAACCATTGTGCTACAATTCCAGTCCTGTGCCTGTTATGTCTCTATGTTGTTTACATTATATCAGTGGGACTGTGTTCATAACAACACCAAGCTGCAAGATAGCCTGTAAAATATAGTCCTACCTCAGGAAGAGGAAAAACATATTTTGGAAATATCAAGACTCTGGCACAAAAAAAAAATAATGTCATGAGCAAAAAACACTGATCTCAGTCACTATTGACTCTGCCAACTGAGTGGATATGGTGCTACCTCAGGTTTGCTGGAGTCAAAAACAAGAAGCCATGGAGATGTTCAGGTAAACCTGTGCCCCCAAAGGGAAAAATATGTCCTTTAAATCATAAATTTGGCAGAAATGATCAGTAAGAATGAGAGCACAAACTAGTGTTCCACCAGGAAGTCTTCCTATGGTAGTAGTTAGACACAAAAATGCCAACATGTCAGCAGCCATGCTGAATGAAAGCTGTATGGTCTTCATCTGAGGCCCTCTCATGTAGAGGACTCTTCATTCTACATAAGCTACACTAAACAAACTCAGGTGGGTTTTGAGGAGAGTCAAGAAGGAAGCTATGCCCACTTCCTTTGACCCGTACCTACTTATTTACACTGATTTGTGTAGCCCTGAGAAGTTATCTAAGCCAAGAGAAGGTGGCCCTTCTGGAAGACAAGACCAGACATTGGTGTTTGTCCTCTACTGGCACACTGCTGTCCATCTATCCATGAGCTTTCTGACAGGATGCACTCTAAAGGGGAAGGTAGTGAAATATGATTAGATCTATCACCTAGATCCCAGCTTAGCTCCTCAGTGAGTGACTTCAACATCTTAGGTCAGTTGTACAAGCGTCAATGGTTCTTTGCATACCATCATCAAATTAAATCTGGTCTGAATTATTTGTACTGTTATCAATTTCCATTTAATTGTTAAATACAAAATATATTATAAATATGATACTATCTATATTTTATTAAAAATCAAAATCAAATTTTAATAACATGAACAATTGATTCCCAGTTCCCCAAAGAAGGGAGAACATGTCATGCTTTAACATTGTTAAAGAAAATGGAGGGCCTCTGGGATGGCTCATCAGAGAAAGGCACTTGATGCGAAATCTGAGAACCCAAGTTCTATACCCGGGACCCAGTGGTGGAAGAAGAAAACCAACTACTCCTATTAATTGTTCTCTTATTTTCCCATGTACAATGTAGCGTGGGTGCGTGCGCACGCGAGCACAGACACACAATGGCAGATAAATAGATGTTAGATAAATAAATAGATTGATACATGATAGATGGATAGGAGAGATAAAGAAATTTGGGGGCATATATTCATTTATTTCACCCCACCTAAAAGATCCACAGCTAATACTTTGTAATTGCCCTAATTGTTAATATCAATGCCCAGTCCTTACCAAAGGAAAAATGATCTAGAGAAGCCTACAGATTATCCATACACGTCCTGTTATCTTAGTTTGATTTCTAGAAAATGAAATTCTTTTAAAATACATTAGTTTAGGCTGTAACACACAACATGCACACATGCATGTACAACACACACACACACACACACACACACACACACACACACACACACACACGCATGCACACAAGCTCCAGAGAATGGCATGTACATCACAGACAGAAATTGTACAGAATATACCTTAAACTGCCACACAAGGCAGCCAGCAGGTATTTTTCTTGCTGCTTCTAAAGTTAGACGAGCATGACACAAAGAGTTTCACTACTGTGATTGTAGACGACAACTTCCCAGTGTCAATATATATACTTGCTAGCATAATAGGTATGTTTCATAGTATGAAAAGCCATGTTCCAAAGCCCCAAATGATGGCACTTTCCCGTTCAAACAAAATGCCCTGCTTAAGCTTTCACTCACCTGTTGAAAATTAACCTTTTCTGTTGGAAATTAACCCCTTAGACATGAGCTTTGGCTACTGTTCAGGGCCCTGAGGTTTTTTTGTTTTTTGTTTTTTTTGTTGTTGTTGTTTTTGGTTTTGGTTTTGTTTTTCCAAGACAGGGTTTCTCTGTGTAGCTTTGCACCTTTCCTGGATCTCGCTCAGTAGACCAGGCTGACCTCGAACTCACAGAGATCCGCCTGCCTCTGCCTTCCTAGTGCTGGGATTAAAGGCGTGTGCCACCACCGCCTGGCCAGGGCCCTGGGTTTTGAGTGGTATCTCATGACGCTTAGAAGCATCTTACCTTCCTTACCTGCCACAGCCTCACTATGCACTGGCTGTTGTTCCTCAGCTTACAAGAACTGTACATTTGAGGTTGATTATGTGAGCCTGGGATGGCAGGTACCTCTGCACTTCCTACCGTTTGTGCATTTATCTCTCCACTGATGAGCTAGAAGTCAAGGTCAAAGCCATGGTAATTAAACCCAGACAGATTCCTTCCACCTCTATCTAGTGGTTGAAAAGACCAATAGAAAAGCTAGTCTGTCAAATGTCACATCAGAAAATCAAGGAAAAAGCATAACCACACTTTGCTTGCAAAGCTGGGGTTTCAGGGCCCAAATAGAATGCAATGATTGGCCTTAGATTGGCCCCTGTGATCTCTATATAATACCACACATAAGACTTTTCCAATCCTAGAGGGTCATAGAGTTGATCCCAGAACATTAGACCCCATGTTCTTGCTAAAAGCTTATGTGTAGAATACCAGAGGAGCAGTGCCACAGAGGGAGCTGTAGCATCTCTTGGTGCTTCTCCAGCATGAAGCACCAAGATGGGTTCACAGAGCTAGGAGAAGCCACTGACGGTGAAGTCACTCCTTTTGGCCACAAGCAACACTTAGACTTTGAGGGATTAGAAAGCACACTCACCTCTGTGACTTTATACCAATGACAGAATGACAATTAATTCTCATCACAGAGCAGGAACTTGGCCATTAACTGTCACTAAAACTTTAATGAAAGACCCGGAGCAAAGGGAAGAAAGGACAAACTCACACGCACTATTACTGACGGCTTGTATGGAGGACAAACACCTACCTGTATCCTCAGGCTTCTTTGCGAAGGCTCTCTCTGGTCCACAGCTCATCCAGAACTTTGAGGCATTTTCATCAAGCCTGGATGTACATTATCACTGTTTCCCTCATCCACCAAACTCCCCCTGTAGTCCACAGTTCACTTTTGGAGTTCTCGTTCTCTGATGACTAGGTAAAGGCATACTCATCTCAGACCCCAGTATGTTAATGACTCTACATCCTATGTGAAAGCATCTCCCGGGTATAGGATAGGCTACAGTTAGTTTCACTCTCTGATCTGTGCCCTTTTATCTCTCAGATGTTTGTAGTGTAAGTATCTTTGTAGCAAAAATATATATAAAATGAAGTTTTCACTTAAGAATAATAAATTTACTTCTGAGCAGTTTTTGGAGGGACAGCCACTTCCCTTTGATAAAAATTAAGTGTTCCTCTGAGCAGATTAATTTCAGTTAAATAAAAGTGAATCTTAACCAGTAAGTCATCACAATGCACATGAAAAAGTATAATAGAAGGGAATGCTGTCTTTCTTTTCTATTTAGACCATCTTATTATTGTGGATTTTTTATTGTTGATTTGGTTTTTACTTTTGGGGGATTGTTGTTGTTATTGTTTGTTTTGTTTTACTTTTTGATGACAAAAAATGCATTCTGCTTTTACTTTTATTACAGTGGTCAGTGTATTATATGAGATATTCAAAGCTATTATAAAATAGGCATCAAGTTAGGTGATTTTGTATTACTTATCTAAGTGTTTTGAGCATGTTTAATGTATTTTGTGTTGTGATATTCAGTGTTTTATTGGATGCATTTTTCATATTCCTTTAATTTCAATTTATGGTTGATTTCTTGTGACAACCCCTGTAGGGAGCAGAGGAAGCCCTGAATGAGTGAAGCCCTGAGAACACAGCCATTAGAGTATTCTAAGGTCTTGGATCCATGAGACATTGGTAGAACCATTTTTCCACATGGGGCAGGCTCACAAGGGATGGCAAAGCTCTCCTTCAGAATCCTTTGTGAATGTTCATGGATGATAATTAAGTGTGTGCAAAGATCAGCAGCTGGAGCCTCCTCTGCCTGGTTGTTTGTGGCCTGAGACTGTTCCATGCATAGACCCAGACAATTAACTCCTTTCCCTAATAAACATACAACAGTTTATTAGGGAAAGGAGTTAATTGTCCCAATAAACATGTTGAGATTCCAGATCTCTACAGTAGAGCTCCACATGGTCCTGGCTTTATTGGAGCTGTGTCTGTGTGTCTATCTTCATTCCCTCGATGGCCCTAGTGACAATTCCAGGACACAACTGATTCCATTGTAAGTCACTTGTTTTTACTTGTGATGAGAACATCATAAGAACATTTTTATTCTTTTGCCTGGCAAATGTACTGCAAATAGGAGAGGGAAAGGATAAATCTTCCTTCTTTTAGTTTTCTAATACTGCTAAAAATAGATCAATACAAACCAGTATCTCAAAACAACACATTTTTTTCTCCCACAGTCCTGAGGATCAGAAATCTAAAAATCAAGGTATGAGGTGTGAATGAATCATGAGGAAGACTGCCCAGCCTTCCCTCTGGAAGCATCATAAAAAAGCTTTCTTTTATGTTTTGTTTCTAGAGATCACAGGCCACTGTTTTCCCTTCGTATTGAAGCCATTTGCTACCCCTGTCACTCAACCAATAACTCTCCTCCTTACCCCTACCCTCCTCCCATTATGACTATACAGGGCTGACTCAGAAAGTTCAGAATAATCTTCCCACCTCAAAATCCCTCACCTAATTACATCTGTAAAGCTCCCTTTGCCATGTAATATAGCACACCCCAGGTTCTACCGATTAAGACATGTCTTCCCACTCCACCTACACATAAAATATGCTCTCCTAAGGAGCCACCAGAATACGAACTATGTCCCAAATTCCAAAGCAGAAAAGTATACAGTCATAGTTTATTTATAAAGGACTATAAAAGGCCATTGATTTTTCTGCCTCAGGTTTTATTTTTAAAAAACAGCTAAATAATCTTGGAACTGAAGCCAGTTAAACTGTAGGTTTTATAAGCATAGACATGAAAATATAATATGCAGGTATACAATTGCTATAAATATTTTTGTGATCACTGTAATTGTCCCAGGGGCACAGAGTTCTCCTTTTGCAGACTCTAGATCTTGTTGATAAAATAATTTCAAAACTGATATAGAAAGGAAACTAAGGACAATTTACTGGCAATAGAGAGACACCCAGAACATCAGGACAAAGCTTTCAGGGGGAGAAGGAAAGCTAGAAAGTTACATTTGCAGTAAAACAAGATGAAAAAGCCATGTCTTGGATGGCAGGGTAGAAAAAAGAGTATGAACTGAACACCCAGGACCTGTGTTTTCACAGTTTTTATCA
The DNA here is from genome assembly GCF_949786415.1 of Peromyscus eremicus. NCBI lineage: Eukaryota > Metazoa > Chordata > Mammalia > Rodentia > Cricetidae > Peromyscus > Peromyscus eremicus. Next base: position 25,265,872 of record NC_081418.1, on the reverse strand, counting down.
GATGAGTACAAAATTGACTTCACCTTGAGATGGCACAGGACTTGGGACAACCAAGGAGGCGAGATACAACCTTAGTATTATTGGATTTAACCTGGAGTCAGATAATAGTCATTTATGTAACCTATAACTCAAGATACATCTAACACAGAAAGAAATCATAAATAAATGTATTGTGTGAGTTTAACTTTTAGCTCAGATGGTGTTAGGCTAGGAAGGGATGGCTCATTGTATTCACGCTCATCAGTCCACCCTTTAGCTCTGTGGCCAACTTAAAGCCCAGCCAGTCGTCTTTAGCTTTGCAGTTGGGTATACAAACCCCAGGGATATTTAGCACTTACTGAAAGGTTGGTGTAGCAGGCTTTCTTTTGGGCCACCAACCAGCTCCCAAATCATGACACAGAGACTTATTATTAGTTACGAATGCTCAACCTTAGCTTATGCTTGCCCCCCTAGCTCTTGTAACTTAAATTAACCTGTTTCTCTTCATTTTTGTTTTGCCTCAGGCTTTTTCCTTTCCTTTCATTCTCTATACCCTACTGGCTGGCTGGCTGGAGGCTGCCTGGCTGGCCCTGGGAGTCTCCCTCTCTTGCCCCTCATTCTCTTCTCCCTCATTCTCTCTCTCTTCTTCCTGAGTCTACATTCCTCCTCCTACTTATTTTCTCTGCCTGCCAGCCCCGCCTATCCCTCTTCTGCCTAGCTATTGGCCATTCAGCTTTTTATTAGACCAATCAGTTGTCTTAGGAAGGCAAGGTGAAACAGCAACACATCTTTACATAATTAAACAAATGCAGCATAAATAAATGTAACATGCCTTTACATAGTTCCAGCAATATTCCACAACAGGCCAGTGCTAGGCTGTTTTCAACCTAGAGTTTGGAAGCCAGTTTGAGAGTGAATCACGAGCAACTTGGAGGATTTCTGTTGTGGAACTTGAAATCTGACTCCTTTTCAAACTTGTAACTCTCTACCCTAATGGGCTCAACAGTGAAGGTCTGCAGGCCTTTAGGAATGGTGCTTCATCGAATACGAAGTACCTATTTCCTTAGGGGAATAGTAATTTTCTCATTTTCTTATCACAGACTCATATGTGCCATATTTCTTTTTATCTTTTAGCTTTCAATTTGCACTTTTTAAGTTGTAAAACAGAACTTTCTCTTTAACAAGAAGGACCTTGTGTCCAAGGGAATCACCCCTCACCTGAACTGGACAAGGGAGTCGCCCATTGTTTACTGTTGTAAGAGAGTTTCTGACCACTGACAATGCCATCTGTAAAGGATATAATCTCCTTCCATGTTACTGATCACAAAATGTTCTTTTGTGTTAGAGGAAACTAATATATTGACACTTATATGTCTCAAACTGTTGGAGAAGCAGATAGTGGTAGAAGGCCTTTCCTTCTCTTTCACCCTGCTTAGCATCTCCTATTGTAACAACTCTAAATTGCATTCTACAGGGATATTTAGTCCGGGGTTTCTATGATGTCTTAGGTGAATATTTGGATTTCTTCTTTTCCTAGGAAAAAGGGTGAAGAAATCAGAAGAGGAGAGGAGAGAAGAGGAAAGGAAAGGAGAGGGGAGAACTTGGGTGGGGGGACACAGAGGATAGAACAAGAGGGGGAAATATCAGTGTTGGAAAGACAAAAACACCAAAGTCTAGAAATAAAGGATGCTTGTGCGGCACCAGTGCAAAGTGACAATAAAATGCCAACACACTAAGTCAACAAGATGACAGTAATTAATACACTTCCTTCAGCAATAGCCCTGAATAGTAAAGGCCTCACTACTGTGGTCAATTACTAGCTGATTGGATTAGGAATTGTTTTTGTTGTCTACAGAAAACATACCTCACTTTCAAGAATAAATACTTTCTTAAAGTAAAAGTATAGAAAAAAGGATTTCAAACAAATGGGACCAGGAACCCAGCAGATGTTGCTATTCTACTATCTTACAAAGCACATTTCAGACCCGAACTAATTAGTAGAGATAAAACTTTAAAAAAAAAAAAAAAGATCACTTCATTCATTCCCATCAATGGAACAGTCCACTAACAGGACATGGACATTACAATTCTAAATATAAACACATCAAACTCAGATATACATAATTTCAAATAACGAATACTACTAGACATAAAGCCATAGATCAACCCAAACATAGACGTAGTAGGCGATTTCAATACCCCATTTTAACCAAAGAACAAGTCATCGGGACAAAAAGTAGAGAAACATCAGAACTACTTGACACCATAGACCAAATGGACCTAACAGATGTTTGTAAAATAGTTCACTCAAACTCTTCAGAATACTCCACATATTGGTAGACGATGCAAACATCAACAGATTTAGGATTAATATCTGGAGTGTACAAAGAACTCAAAAAACAGAGCATCAAGGAAACCAAAACCCAATGAATAGATGGGCTGCTGATCAGAACAGCAAGCAAATACTTTTATAGTGTTCAGTGTCATTGGCTATGAGAGAAATACAAGCTAAAACCACTTTGAGATTCAGTCTCACTCCAGTCAGGTTAGCTGTCATCAAATGTCAAATGATTTCTCTATCCCCTGCAGTCGAAGGGTGAAGAGCATTCAACAATAGTGTCCTATGTAGATGTATTGTGTAAACAAAGGTAACATCAATAGCCTGTGTTGTTTTGGATACTTTTGGGAACTCAGTAACTATAATTTGTAGGGCAGTTTCCATGCCTGTACCTTCTGGGAGTGACATTGTTGGACCATGTAGAATAATTCCATTCAAACTCATTTTTTAGTTATATTTTTAAATTAGCTTACTAACTAGTGGGTTTCCACAAGGTGATTTTTTTTTTTTTTAGTTTTGGTGAACTCACCTAGAACTACTTCCTAACCCCATCCTCCCACCCTTAGCCCTATTTAACCCTTTAACATCTCTTTCATTTCATATGTATTCTACTATCACTGTAATTACGCTCTTAATAGGCTTGTGAGAGAGTAGGTTTCCATATGACTTTTGTTTGTTTGTTTGTTTGTTTGTTTTGTTTGTTTTTTGTTTTTTGGTTTTTGGTTTTTTTTTTTTTGGTTTTTCGAGACAGGGTTTCTCTGTGTAGCTTTGCGCCTTTCCTGGAACTCACTTGGTAGCCCAGGCTGGCATCGAACTCACAGAGATCCGCCTGGCTCTGCCTCCCGAGTGCTGGGATTAAAGGCGTGCGCCACCACCGCCCGGCTTCCATATGACTTTTTATCCACAGTTCTTTTGGCCCTCACCTCTACCCTGTGACTTCCCCCATACCCTCATTCCCTCCCTGTTTAAAGTTTACTGTTCACTGTATTCCATCTCTCTACTTTCATTTTATGTATAATCTACTATTCTCCATTCTTTAATGTGCTCACTTAAATACTCTTTTCTAGTTTTCTGGCTCCTACTTGTGCTCTAAGTGAAACACACAAAACAAGATATTCAAATCTAGGATCACCATATGAGAGAGAACATGTGGCAGTCACCTTTCTAGTCCTAACTTATCTCACTTGGTATATTACCGCTGCCTGGGGGACCAGTCTTCAAGCAGCACAGGGCTCAAAGCGAAATCCACAGCATCAACACATACTAGACTTTTCTATCTGAGGGGTTTAGGGAAAAAGACACTCATACACTGTCTTGATGGTTTCCTTCAGACCTTTTCTTTATTCTTCTTTTACACTCTCTATTCTTTATTTTCCTGGTGATTTCCTTCTCTCATTCTTGATGTTTTCTTTCTATCTTTACTCTTCATTTTTCCCTTATAGTTTCTTCTAACACTCATTCTTGATGTTTTCCTTCTAACTCTCATTATTGATGTTTTCCTTCTAGCCCTAACTCTATCTTTATTCTTTCCCTTACAGCTTATATACTCTAGCAAAATCTTTCAGGCAATATAAAATTTACAATGTGGTTACATTCTGTTTTTCAAGTGAATGATTACAATGAATACAAAACCATCAACAACAAAAAAACACATCATTTTTCCATATCCCTTACATAATTAAACATTTTACATATTACAGGTGAAAAACAAATTATTCCAAAAACCCACATACATTCATATCTAAGCAACTTGTTATAGATTAACCATGTTGGCAAGCAAAGTATTCTTCTCAGCCAGGTCTTTTTCTGGCAGGCTACAGTTTTGCAGTTATAAAGAAAGGGCCAATTACTTTATTACTTATCTTGAGAGGTAATCTTATAAGGAATCTTAAAGAAATCACAAACCTAAACTTCTACACATAAAAAAAGTCAGCTGTACTTTGAATCTTTAGGGTCCTTACCTATTCATCAATAGTTTCTTATATCAGGGAACTGAGGTCAGGAATGGTTACAAGAAATTAATCATCACCTTTGATCACCAACCAAACCTAGCAAGGAAAGTATGTCAGCTAGCAGCAATCAGGCTGCTTTGTATTTTTAACTCTAACCTAATGAATCTATAATTCAGCTATGTGTCCTTGGTAACTTTATATTATTTTCCAGGGTTATTCATCTTAAAACTATTATCAAAGCATCTGGTCTAACCTGAAGTTATTTTGAAGCTTTGTTTCACCTAATGATGCACACCGAAACCTGTGAGTACATTATTCAGCATTAAGAGAATTAGAGCCAGGCCACCTCCTGGGGATTCAATTGTTTTCCTTAAACATTAACCTTAACTGCCATCTACGCAGCTCCTTAGGTAAAACTCATAGACCTTAGCTGCATAACATTTCCTTGTATTTACTTTTATTCATCAAAACTCTGTATAACCCAACATTACTATTATCAATTAGACAGTACAATTTAAAGTGGAATCATCTTTATAACCATCCACAGATAAAAATTCCCAGTAGAACAGGGTGTTTCCATGGGATAAAGATACTACATTACAGGCAGTGGGGATCTCCTCACGCCCAATCACAGCATGCCAGATACCAGAGAAAGATAGCAGCAGCAAATATGTGAAGGCACAGCAGAAGCAAAAGACATTTGGGGGGTCTGTGGTCTTGGGTTCTTGCCTTAACCAAGGCTGGCCCATCAGATAACTTCCTCCTGGTGGGCTGACACCTTGAACTTCAATTGCCACCTGCTGCTCCTCTGACATGGCCACTGGCTATATATATGAATATATATATATATGAATATATATTAAATATATATTTCAGTTCTACCTATTTACATTCAAATTGCATCATTTCATTTTTCTTTATAGCAGAATAAGATTTCATTATGTATATGTACCACAGTTTTCTTATTCATTCATCAGTTGATGAACATCTAAATTGATTCTATTTTGTAACTATTGTGAATAAAGCAGAAATTCACAGAGATGGACAAGTACTTCTATAGTAGGATGTAAAGTACATTGGGTGCATGCCAATGGGTGGTATAGCCGGTCACAGCAGTTCTATTTCTAGGTTTGATTGTTCATTTTTGTTTTTGCTTTTGTTTTTTTTTTGCTTGTTTGTTTTTGAGAAACATCCAGGATCATTCCAAGATGGCTGTACTAGCTTACACTCCCACCAACAATGTATAAGAGTTCTCCTTTTCCCACATCCATATCAACATTTGTAGTGATTTGCATTCCTGCCATAGTTATTTTGACTGGGGTGAGTTGATGGGGAGGAGTTTTATGAAATTTTGTCTTCTGGGCATGACATGGCTATCATACTCCTGAACTCACAACAGTTGATGTTACCTTCATAAAACCTGTACACAATCAAGCCAGCCAAACTTCCAGCATAGATTGGGTGGGTGAACTCCAGGTGCCACCCCTCACTGAGGAGCTATTAGCAATGGACAGTTGCTGGAAGAGGGAAAATCATTGCTTGGAGGATATAGGTTCTGTTCAGTGGACTGCCCTAAACCTGTGTACATGTGGGAATCACTAAGTAGACTTAGTGGGTTATCAAGAACAAAAGATATGAAGTTGAGAGGTAAAGTGTGTTGTTATTGGAGGGGTCAGGGAGAGATAAAGGGGAGGAATGAGGGTAGATCTGACCATATTCATTGTATGACTATATGAAATCCTACAGAATAAAGAAAGAAATTAATCAACAAGAAATGCTGGCAAGGACATAGTGGAAGTAAAAGACTTATCTACTATTTTGGACAGTGCAAACTTATAGAGTCACTGTGGAAATCAGTGTGGGGGTTCTTTGAAATCTAGGAATAGAACTTCTCCATATTACTCAGCTATTCTACTCCTGGGCATATTAGACTCTATGGACTTTATGTCTTGCTACAGTGTTGTGTGCAGATCCACATTCATTGTCAGTCTACTTACACTAACTGGTAAATTAAATCAGCCTACCTGTCCATCAACCAATGAATTGGTAATGAAAATGCAGCATACTGGCACACAAACACAATAAAATTTTATTTATTTATAAAGAAAGGGAAATTGCAAATTTCAAGGTAAATGGATGAAACTGAACTATACATATGTGAGCGAGGTAACCTGGGCACAAAGGAACAAATCCCACATGTTCTTCTGCAATGTGGATCTGAGCTATGAGTCTCTACTTTTCTGTGTTGAAATTATAGATCCTATATTGGCCAGAAGTCTAGAAAGAGGCCTTTAGGATGGAGGTGCCTTAAGAATGGAGGGTAGTAGGTCATAGATAATATGAATGTAGAGAGGGGTGGAAATGTGTAAGTGGAGGGGGGATAAGAGAGGCAAGACAGGGGAAGATGGGGAAGAGTAATCAAAATAAAGGAGTGTAGTCAGAAGATTTCCTGTGTCCAGGCTGGCCGGCGGTTGGGACATCTCTCCCACTCATGAGGCTTGACCATTAGCTCAGGCTTATTACTGACAAGCTCTTACACTTAAATTAACTCATAATTCTTATATGTTTAGCCACGTGTTTTGGTACCTTTTCTCAGTAATGCCTTCACATCTTGCTTTCTCTGTGTCTGGCTCACAACTCCTGACTCAGCCTTCCTCTTCCCAGAATTCTTCTTGTCTGCTTATCCTGCCTATACTTCCTGCCAGGCTACTGGCCAATCAGCGTTTTATTTATCAACCAATCAGGGCAACACACATTCACAGCATACAGAACAACATTCCACAGCAAAAGAGATATGAAACACACACATACACACACACACACACATAAAAATTTATAATCTTATAACCAAACTTTTTTTTAATGAAGGGAGATACCCTGCACACTGGAAAGCACTCTTTGAAACCACAGACTATTGAAAACGAAAACAACAGGAGCCCTGGACACAGGTGTGGGGTAACTCCCCATGGGTTGTTGCTCACAGGGTTGATAACTCCTCATGGGTTGTTGCTCATGGGGCTGACATCTTCATGAGACTACTAGTTTTGTCACTAACTAGTCATAAGTATTTAAACAAACCACCTTGTCACTTCCCTCACATGAAACTGGGGCCATTGCCTCCTGGCTGGAATCATACAGGTTGAGATAAGAAGATCAAACTCGGGGATCAGGGCTTTAGTGTACATGTTCCTCTTCTGGGGGACCCAAGTTTGGTTCACACTGGACCACCTATAACTTAACTGTAGATGATCTAACACCCTCTTCTAGCCTCTGTGGCAGCCTGTACTCCCACGGCTTACACTCATGCAGACACACACATATACATATTTTTTTAATTAATTAAAGCATAATACTAAAAACCAAATGGCACTGTTGGAGAAACAGTGAAACAGTGATTTGTCTGCTTAGCCCTGATTGTAACTAGAATCCCAAGGAGAAACACATCAGCTGATATTCTTTGGGAAATTTCCCTGGAATTAGCATGGTGCATTGAATGTGATATATCTCTATCTCTAACTTTACATAAATCCAGAGAGAAATAGAGATGGTGATGTGGGTGGGTGCTGGAGGTAAAGCACCCTCTTTAAGAACTAGATATGTGTGCAATCTACCTAGTAGGAAGTAGAAGAGTGAAAATTTATTAACGAAGCTAGAATACTCAACCTTTGTTTCTTAGACTTCCAAAAAATTTTGTCAAGTTTTCTAAGAACAATGGAAAGTTACCCCAAACAAAATCTAAATCATATATTGTTTTAATCTCATGTCAGCCTAAAATAGATATTTGATCTCACCCTTGCTTCCTGGGATAACACTGATGCATTATAAACCATACTCACTCTCATAATAGAATCCACTAGTTTAAACAGCCATGCCCTATCTGAGCTACTTAAGTTTCCACAAATTCTGTTTCTGCTCATAAGATACAAAAAGCATTTTTAACAACTTACAATCTCTAAACAGCACTACATTCTCCCCAGGCACCAGGTTTAGACATGCTTCTAACCTAACACTATCCTAGCAGGGTGCTTCAGCATTTCTGGATGAAGTTAGCAGCCAAAGGAAGAACCTACCCCACAGCTTTGGCACATCAAAAAATTAAAAATAAAAAACATACCTCGGCTTCTGTTTAATATTACTGCGCACAGTTGCACTTCCCTTGGACAAGATTGTTTGCATAGATGTTCCTCAAGAGAGAAAGCCAGGGGATTAATTTACCTCTGCCATCGTGATTGACTGGAACAGCTGTCAGATAACTGAAGTACCTGCAATCTCCATCACAAATTACTTCACATGGCTTTGAAGGTAAACTTGCCAAGCCTGTTATGCCTAGCAGCCCTGACAGGAAAATGTGCAATTGACTTAAATGAGAAACAAGAGCATCCATTTGGGGTCTTCATCATAAAGCTGCCACGCTGCCTTTGTGGATGCTCTGGGGGCTGCAGACCAAGTGCAGCCAGCAAACGAGGGGTCTGCTCTGCGCACAGTCCTCCTGAATTCATGACTTAGCAATAGACCACTGGACTTGTCCCACAAAGAACAGATAAGACTTCAGCCTCGGAAAATCTTGGCTGTGAATTCTGTTTCTGTCAGTGAACATGTTCATGGGCGTGATACCAAAAGAATCTACAACTGGGATAGCAAGATGACTCAGGTACAAAAAGGTCTAGAGCAAAACAAGAAAATGTTAACATTTGTTAAATACAAGGGATGGGCATGTTAAATGTCTACATGTCTTTTGCTACACTCTTGAAATAATACCTACTTTGAAAATGAGAGAAGAAAACTGATTTTTCAACTAGGATTTTGAACCCGGGTTTGGTTCTCCCAATACATTTTTAAGAAGACACAAAGGAAAACACTGGGAACCCCCGGAAGTTCAGGAAGGTTGAAGCAGAGCAGAGTCATGGGGAACTTGGGAAAACACAATTTTCTATTTTGCACATTAGCAAGAAGGAGAAAATTTATAACCATAGTTTTCAGCTTTATATAAGAACAGACATTATTAATCTATGGCTGCAAGAAACACAAATCTCACTTAAGGTTTTCCAAACCGCTAGCAATAGTTGGATGGTAGATTCAAACTATAAATAAATCATTTGTCCAATAGCAGCTACAAGTACACCCTCACAGAGGAATTCAGCTCAAAGTGCCGTAATGAATAGACCTCAAATAAACACTGTTGTTGAGAACAGTAAAATGTGAGGAGAGTCCAGCACTAACGGGCTGTGTTGTTGCACTTCATCTACGGACATGAGCTTAAAATGCCACACTTCTCTATCTCATTTATCTGTCACTATAACAAGAAGAGGTGGAAGAAAAATGAGATGCCATGGCTTATTAACTACAGGGCAATTGATTTATTTGTGTGTGTACTTGCAGCTGTGAATGTGGGCAGGCATGTGCCATGGTACACATGGGGAGGTCAGTAATGGTCCCCATCTTCCTTGTTTGAGATAAGGTCTCTTGCTTTGTTTTGTTTCTCTGCTGCAGATGTCACGATAGCTGGACCAGGAGCCTCTAGGGACTCTTCTGCCTCTGCCCTCATGTTCCCGTTGATGTGCTAGGATTCCAACATGATTGCTTCAACTGTAAGTTTTATGTGAGTTCTGGGATTAGAACTAAGGTCCTCACACTCGCACAGCGCTTTACCCCCACCTCTCCCAAACCATCTCCCTAGCCCAAGAGAAATATTTATATGACCAAATTCCCAGCCATTCGGATTCACAAAGCTTCCTTGGTTCAATGTCCACCGCTGGGAAGGCTAAAAAATTAACTTGATCCCTGATTTCCCTGGGGACACCAGCCTCCGTGTGTCAGCATCAGACACGAACGTGTCATTTTCTCTTAATTTCCACAACTTCCAGCCTCCTCCCTCATCTCCTTCCCTCCTAGTCTTTACTGGATCAAAGATAGAAATAGGTACGTGGCTTAAGATGGCATCTATCAAGGAATTCACCCGCTACTGCCTCCCAGTGTCCCATTGGAAATTAATGAAAATAAAAAGGTAAAAAGTTGTCATAATACTAGAAATAAACTAATACTAACTTCTACAACTGGAAGGAGGTTTTCACTAATTATCATCTGTGTGCAATGTTGTTTCTCTTTCCTCAAAGACTAGGGGTAAAAATTACACTGGGAAGCAATTTAATAAAAGAACGAAAAACGATTTTCATTTCTGAAGGATATCTTCAGAAAGATATAAAAAGGTATGGCCTCTATGAAATGGAAACAGAGAAGCATAAGCAAAAGACGGAGATGAAGGTGGAAAATGAAAGGGCTATTTCTGAACATGAAAGCTGAAAATGGAGAGCAAAGCAAACACCAATGCCTCTTACCCCACAGAAGACTTAAAAGTCACAAACCAAACACAGCGCACAGAGCAAGCTGGGAACATGACTGGCAGAAGACTCTGTGAGGGATGGCTAATGGGACTGACTCTCTAAACAGCTCTAATAAATCAACACAGAGAGATGCCACAGGAAAAAGATGTTCAAATAATGACACAAGAAACACCATTTCCAGTAAACATGAAGTAACTTATTAACGAAAGATATGCAGCTTACGATCCCATGAGATAGTCTTTGCATGTTCACTCAGTCAAATGGAAATGACCATGTCACCCAGGACGAGAGCAAAGGGAATTTCCAACCCCATGACAGCCTGAACACAATCAATCATTCCAAGCTCATAGAAGGTAACTTGGTCAGTTAAAACAAAATACTTGCTAGTCTTGAACTTCAAGGTAATTTTCCTTCATGAAATAAGCTATTCTCATCAATGTGTGCATCTCAGGAGTTCATGGTGACAATATTTATTAGAAGATATTTGAAAAAAAAAAGAGCACTACACTTTCAGTAGTAAAGGAAGCTTACCTATATTTTTAAAATATTTTACTACCATTGAAATCCCTGCTCCTGAGTCATGTGGGGTGATATTCACCTTGTAACTGTGAAAATAGAATCACATTGATCAAAATTCTGCCAAGTTAAAACCGTAAGTGCATTATATAACAAAGATATTAAACTCTGAGAGGAGGTACTCGGAAAAGGACTCAAGACCATTTCTCGTTTGCTCAGCATTCCCCAATTGCCCGATTGCCCGTGATTCTTTGTCTGGGCTTGAGGCCACACAAACTCTCCCCGTCCCATGTTAGCACCTCCATTAGTATTATCATGGTCCACATGGTTATCTAATACCAAGTTGTCAGCACTGAGATCATATACATACGGGAAACAGAGAGGGACTAAGCAGGGTGTGGGTTTTGTATTAATATTTGCATGCCTAGTCCTCTGTTGATCAACTGTTTGAGAAAACTAGACGATGTGGCCTTGTTAGAGGAGGTGTGACCTTGTTGGAGGAGGTGGGTCACTGGGGGAGGGCTTTGAGGTTTCAAAAGCCCAAGCCAGGCCCAATATCTCTCTTTATGCTTGCTGCGTGCAGATCAGGAAGTAAAGTTCTCAGATACACTGTACATATGTATGTATGTATGTATGTATGTATGTATGTATGTACGTACGTATGTATGTATGTATTATGTGTGTATGTAAGAATAATGTTAAAAGGAAACTATGAGTTTGAGAGAAAGCAATGGTTTGCCGGATAGTTTTATGCCAACTTGACACGAGCTAAAGTCATTTGAGCGGAGGGAACCTCAAGTAAGAAAACGCCTCCGTGTGAAAGCGGGAGAACTGGCCCTCCCCGCCCCTGCAAGAGGTGAACTCACCAGGGCAATGCAGGAGAGCTCACCTTGGTGGTGAGGACTGAGGAGAGAGAGCTGGTAGGCTAACCAACCCTACGACTACCCAGGCCCCGAACCAGGGCTATGAGTTGGCCCACCCCAACATCCACCTCATCTGTGATCTTCTGGAGCACGTGGAGTAGCTGGTCCTGCAGACCCTAAGCTGCAGGATTTCCATGGCATAGGGCAACAACAGGATATCTAAGGGGAGTCCCAGTGAGGGCCCAGTATACATAGTGTAGCAGAAACCAGAGGCCTCAAACCAGACCAGTGACTCTTAGCAATGAACACTTGCAAGTAAAGATACATGGACTAAAGGGTTTACTGCCTGACTCACTGTGTCACACTACAGCTTCCATGGTGAGATTTGTTCCCCCGTTTCTTTTTTCTCTTAAATTTTATTTTATTTCATCTTGGTGGGGGGTTGCAAGGGCAGAGGTAGGATATCCAGGGATGTGGAAACCAATGGGATCAAGAGGTATGATGTGAAAGACACAAAGAATAAATAACGAAAAAGTTTTTTAAAAAAAGAAAACGCCTCCACAAGATCAGGCTATACACAAACCTGTAAGGCCTTTTCTTAATTAGTGATTGGTGCGGGAGGGCTCAGCCCACTGTGGTTGGAGCCATCCCTGGGCTGTTGGTCCTGGGTTCTATAAGAAAGCAGACTGAGCAAGTGTGAGCAAGCCTGTAAGCAGCTTGCAATCCTCATAATCAGGCTACGCATTTTAAAATAAAAACCAATGATAAAAAACCATCAATTTATAGTAATATATCCAATTATGCAGAAAAACACGAGCAAATGATGTAAACAAAGCCATGGGATACTGTATCATCCCACAGTAACGGCTCTGAGTTTCCTTTGCTTCCAAGGAGCATTTACCACAGCTCAACTACACCTAATACGGGAGCTTAATAATGTATTTTTGGAACTTTCAGATTACAGGATAAGATGGTCCTGTGACCTTTGAAGGTCCTCGGAGAAGACCCCTGCTCCTACCCTCCGCCTCCCTCCCGAAGCTGGCCATCTCTCCCATTATCTCACCCCCACACTGCCTGACTGGCTTGGCCTAACTCACTCTTCAAGAGCTCTGCAAAGTTCAAAATGATAACCACAGCGAACAGAGTGGTTTGTTCATCTAGAAGCCATTTGAGACAATTAAGAGAAATTTCTAGTTGCAGTACTCAAGTCTGGCGAACTGAAGACCAGGCGTCTTTGAAGTCTGATGAAAGCCCTCATTTCTACCCCAAACAGCCCTCGATGACGTCTGAAACGCTCGCGGGAAATAGCCGTCTTGACCATCTTAATCCACTAGATGGCAGACGTGAGACGCCGTCTGCAACAAATCGGGACTTTGTTGAGCTTTAACCAAAAGAGAAAAACCAAAGCGAGCGCGGAGAAGGTGAAATGATGTTTAAAATGCTAAAATAAGAAAATATAAACAAGCAGAGGGAAATATTTAGAAATCGCAGCTGGGACCGATAACGGGAACTACCGCCTCTGCTCTCGCATCTGTGCTGAGTGGATTTCCAGTGGGGCTCACTCCCTTCCCGGGGTCCCTTTGTTCAGTCCTCTCCACTGAAGTAGCCCTCCTCAGTGAGCGAGCCAGATTCAGCGTGACCTTGCCATGTGGTCACCTCTCTGGTATCAGCGGTGCACACAGGCCTTGGGGATCATGGTCTGTGTGAGGATGCTTTTTATGCTGGAAGTGCCTGGAAAAGAGAGGGTAAATAAAGGCACGGGTTTGCAACTAAGGGGGCAGACTCGCCATGCCCCTTTCCGGTTTCGCTCCCTCCATCACACCCTGTTGTGCTAACTGGAGGATTTGTCTCGTTCTTCCAGCAAAGGTGATGATTTGAATCAAGAATGAGGCCGTCTCAGAAGACCTAGAGTAGAAATCTGGTCACTGCTGTCACCTGCTATAAAAGCCGGAAGGAAAGTGTACTTTGCAGACTCACAACTGAGGAGCACTGTCTCCCCAGGACAAAGAGGCCAGTGGCCAGCAGGTCACTGCCAGGTACCGCCTCTGTGCTTCTCACCCTTGGACGCTTGTGCTTGCCGGTGCTGGCTTTGGAATTAAGTCTCTGGTTATTCCAGAACGCTTCCTAAGAACCCAGCAGCCCTAAACCGTCAGTGCAAGCATGGACACCAGGCTGTCCCTGTGTCTCCCACTGAAGTCGTCGTGAACACTGGATGCCGGTAGAAACCACCTCACGATATTCACCAGCTGCTGCGTGGAGAAGAATGCTTATTCATGCTTACAAAAAAACTGTAATTCTTTTATCTGTCTCTTCCGTGACTCATCTGGCACAGTGCACACCCATAATCTCATTAGTAAGTCAGAGACATCTCAGTGACTTAGATGCTGTCGTATCATGACGACCCATCATGAATGTCACACTGAATTACGGGACAAAATTTTAATTTAAGCACAGACTCTGAAGGCTCAAAAATATAGAGAAGGCATAACTGTTAAAATGTTTAGAAGAAACCATGAAGAGCACATTGTTCCTGAAAACGTAAAATAAAGTACTATTATTAATGCCTTACCTATTATGAATTTTTTTTTTTTTTTTTTTTTTTTTTTTTTTTTTTGGTTTTTCGAGACAGGGTTTCTCTGTGTAGCTTTGCACCTTTCCTGGAACTCACTTTGGAGACCAGGCTGGCCTCGAACTCACAGAGATCCGCCTGCCTCTGCCTCCCGAGTGCTGGGATTAAAGGCGCGCGCCACCACCGCCCGGCCTATTATGAAATTTTGATGGCTATGTTTTGCCTGATCAAATATTTGGTTCAAAGTAAATAGACTCTTTACCAACCAAATTGTTGTTTAATATTGCACTCAATGTGGACCTGAGAGTTTACTCCTCAAGAATTTCTGTTTGCTGCGTTTTTAATGTCACCTAAAATAAACCGCTGTGCTGTGAATCTACAACACAATCCTTAGACTCGTGGGGAGAGTGGTCCGTACAGCAGATGACGGAGGCACACCAGTGGGGTGAACAGAGCAGTGAATTAAAAAGACTGGCATGGAAAATATATTTGTTGGAGACAGGGACATTCTTTTGGGGTTTGGGTTTGGTTTTATTTTTTCGAGATAAGGTTCCTCAGTGTAGCCCTGGCTGTCCTGAAGCTAGCTCTGTAGCCCAGGCTGGCCTCAGACCCAGACGTCTCTGACTGCCTCTGCCTCTCAAGTGCTGCGATTAAAGGCCAGCACCACTGGCTAACTGGAATATTCTTAAAAGACACAAAGAAAGACCTTAAATTTTTTAATTTTTTTATGTACATTTGTGTTTTTGCCAGGAGTGTCAGGTTCCCCTGAAACTGGAGTTAGTTACAAACAGGCATGAGAGCTGCCCTGTGGGTGCTGGGAATTGAACTCAGGTCCTCTGGAAGAGCAGTCAGTGCTCTGAACTCCTGAGCCATCTCTCCAGCCCTGGAAAACTCTAATTTTAATAGTAATGAAATTTAAAGCCAAGCAGAATGACTCATGTCTGTAATCTCCGCACTTAGGCAGGACTGTGTGTTCAAAACCAGCCTGTGTTACATAGTGAGACCCTGACTCAAAAAGAATATTTAAATTTTGCCAAGGACATAGCTTTTAAAGTGTTGCAGACATAAAACTAAAATACAAGTAATAGATTGAACAAAAATATTCCTATTATGCACAAAAGAGAAAACTCAGAATCTACATACATATAAATACAATTGCCCAAGAAAATTGTAAAAAAAAAAGAAAGAAAAAAAGAAAAGAAAAGAAAAGAAAAAAGAAAAAAAGAAAGAAAGAAAGAAGAAATACACATGTTTTTTGCCAGGGAAGGAGAGGACACACAGTGGTCTTCGCTGGTGTACCAAGGAGAAGGGATGGCAGGTACCGTGCGTGGAAGAAGACAGTTTCATACTTCCAATTCATTCTTCTAGGTTCTCCTCCTCATTTGGTTCCGGTTGTCTTTAGTTCAGTTAACATTTACTCCAACTTCTGTACTTGAATTACCTTCTTCTAAAAGCATCAAACTCCTGAAATGTCTAGGTTCCTCCACTTTATCATAACAAGAAAGCTATAAACTTTATTCTCATTATCATCCCAAAGATGTCGAAGCCCAGCAGAAGAGAAAGACGTTAACGAAGGAGAATAGCATCTCTACGGGGGAAACATGAATTCATGATATTGGGAACGCACAACAGGCAAACATAGGCTGTGTGGATTTAGTCCTCTGCGTTAGAAAATTGGTTGGAGGATTAAACACTGGGTAGATACTATAGGAATGCTCAGATAATTGTTCTGAAATCCTGAAAAAAGACCAATCGGGTTTTGCTCAGTCGACACAGCACATGTCAATCCTTGAATTTGCCACCAGAGGGCAGCATATCCTCAGTTTTGAAATAAATGCGTTGCTGGGTTTTGTTTCCATTTTAATTTAAGATCTCTCTGTCTCTCTGTCTCTGTCTCTCCCTCCCTCCCCCCCCCCTCTCTCTCTCTCTTTCCCTCCCCCCCTCCTTCGTGTTTACAGCTGCTAAGTACAAACACGTTCCTTTTGGTCTGGGAACAGTGATGTGGGATAATGCATGTCTTCCCTCTGCAGACACGGGTGGCGTTTTATTAGACACATGCTCTCCTTTAACAGAAACACTGCCCTGACTCACCATTAGGTGCTGTTTGAGATGAGGTAACTGACCCTACACAAACTGTGTGGATCTCCTTTAATAGTACTGTTGCCCTTCAGAAAATCGCCTTCCTCTGTTGGGTGAGTACACACTGAGACTGATAGCATCGTTTCCTAATCGTGCAAAAACGCAAAGGACAAAACACTCCGACTTCTACCTGAACAAACATTTCTGCGATTTTTCCGGGAACTTGCTCTCAAGACAACCAGTATTGTGAACATTTTGATCTTTCCTAAGCATCCCAAAGAAACTAGGCACCATAATCCATACGCAAACTAAGTTAAATGGAGGGTGTTAATAACATGCTCACTTTTATTAATTTTTAAATTTTAATATGCAAAAAACAATACAACGATGCAGTGGATATAGATTCTCCAATTTGTTAGAAATTGTTTAACTCCTACACATTGTGATTTAAAGGAGAAAAGTCTCTAGATTGCATAGGCTACCAACGCATTTTGTAATTTAAGTAATTATGAGTTAATGGAACATCAAAGAACCTACAAGGAAAAAACCCGAGAGCTTATTTTATCCTCATTAAGTATGAAACAGATTGGTTTGTGCGGCTTTGTTTTTGTTTTGAATTCCCTGAAGCTTGGGCTGTTTCCCCAGGAGCAAATTCTTTACTAATACATATCACCCTCAACATCGAAGCCTCCCCATCACACCATCGGCATCCACTAAACGATAATAACCCCAGAACTCGGTGTGCAGGAAAGCAATCTGGAGGACTGAAGAATGAATGACTTGTTCTACAGATAATTGTGTCTCTGCACAAAGAAACAAGGGGAGGGAGGGCTGTTCTCTTTTGATAACAAATAATAGAGGCCTCCTTTATTTTCTCCTTTGCGGGCTCCAGGAATGAAGATGGAAATTTAGCGCGTGCGCGCAGCACCCTGGTCCTTGCTCATTATGATTCTGTAAAGTCTTGCCATTTAGGAAACGTGTCTCTATTTCCGTGGAGATGAAGCAGGAAGGTCAGGCTGAGCCTTAATCACGGTATCTCCCTGCTGGGGGAGGAAGGTTTCCCCTCCCCTCAGGTAGGGACCTTTAATTTAGCTGTTTTTAAGGAAGCCGGGAGCCACATCAGGGCCTGACAGTGGCTGCTGTTCACTTAATCCCTGACGCTGAGAGAGTACACCGATGTTGTCATTGACAATTTACTCCTGCAGTATTTTTCTGCTCAACTGAGAAGGATTTTGTCACCGGCACACCATCAAAAATACATGAAGGACTTGGCCTTATTAAGAGGTGGCATGTCAGTGGAGTTCACATTTAGACGGTAACCCTAGCAACCAACAGCCCCCGTCTCTCACAGGAAACAAGTAGAAGACTTAAGTCACCGTGTTCTGCGAATTAGGCAGGCCTCAGCCTGGGGACAATGAATGGCGCTGTCACTCCGCTGCATTCAAAGGCTGTCAGCTTCTCACCATCTCATCCCTCACTCTGCCCTCCAGAATCCCCACTGCTCGGACACGTCTGCACTGCTGTAGCAATTTCTACTCCTTTGTTTCATTCAGAGAAAATCTCTCTGCTTTTCCGGTGTAGTCTGTCTGGTACAATACTTTAACACTTTGAAGAGGCCTGGGTGTCACATAGTGAGAGCAGGTCATTAATATGGAACAAGTTATGGCGTCCGTTGGCACCACATATAGCTACTGTAATGTGCTCCGCGTTAAGTGAGAATGGCTGATGACTTCTTGGGTTGTGATAAGGCAGGTAGTTCTTGAATTTGAGAGGGTGTTATACATGATGGGCTCGCTCCCTCCTCACAGACTTCACATTTGGCATGCCAGTGAAGTCTCCCTCTGCAGTGCCGGACAAAGTACATTAACAACAGACTTTGATTTCTAGTCATCAAGTTCAAAAGGATTGGAGGTTTCTGTCCCTTGTGCATTAGACATATGAGACGGTTTTCGATGGCACAGCAGTCCCTGGGAGAAGAATCTCTCACGGTTCCTGACTGCCCTACGCCCTTGTCAGTCCTCTCTCAGGTACACCTCCTGCTCCATCCTTCCTCTGGCCGGCTCTCTGCAGCCTGCTCATCCATAGAACAGAGCCATTTCCAAGCAGAGCATCCTGGAAGTTCCACCTCATGACCCAGCAGGAATCTGTGGCCAGGGTAGGGTCAGTTACCCATACATGAAGGAATAATTAACCAAAAGGGCAAGGAACAGGCAGAGGCACGGAGAAACCTCAGGCTTCTACCTCACCTGTGCCTGGTTCAGTCATTTGCACTCTGATACACTCATTTTCCCATGCTTCCTCTCTCTTTCTCCTCTCCTCTCCTCTCCTCTCCTCTCCTCTCCTCTCCTCTCCTCTCCTCTCCTCTCCTCTCCTCTCCTCTCCTCTCCTCTCTTCTCCTCTCCTCTCCTCTCCTCTCTTCTCCTCTTCCCCTATCCTCTCCCAGAATCATTGTCTCAGCCCCTGATGGCCAGAAATCACAACTAATGGCTCTGAATATTTCTTCACAGATTCTTTGATCGGAAACCCTCCAGAATCATCTCTCTGAGAAGAAGGTTCAAATGCACACTCATGCTTCTCTGCCTCTGTAAATCTCTTACGCTTGCAACTCTGAGTTCGGACAATGTCCTAAGGTGGCTCACTGTACCATGTCACTCTTTTTGATCAGACAGAAGTAAAAAGGGAGCAAGCATTTGTGCTGGCTTAGGGAGAGCCCTGAAGATACTCAGGCCCTGATCTGGGTAGCCTGTGACTGCTACCTCAATGGCAAAAGTGACTTTGCAGATTTGCTTGGGAATTTTAAGATTAAAAGGCTGTTTGGTAGATCATAAATACAAACTCAAGCTTCTTCATGAAAGGCCAGCAGAGGGAGTCTATTTTAGAAAAGAAGGAAGCAAAAGTTGGAGCAGAAATGGAGGGATCAATTTTGAAAATGGAGAAAGGAATCCACAAACCAAGGAGGATCCGGGACCTCTGAAGAGAGTTCTGCCCTTGCTGGCACTTTACTTTCAGCCCAGTATTTTGACGTTTAAGCTGGCAAGTCGTCAGTATTTTACTACAGGTATCAGAGCACACTGATTACGGTAGTTCTCAAAACACAGGAGGCATGGACTTCCCTGAAAGCAGTTCTTGGTAGGGGTTTTGAGCCTCTGGGTAGGAAATAAGTCCTGGGAAGGGCTAGGAGATATTAGCCCACAGGATCCTTGCAAATGACATCAAGCTCAAGTTTGATCAGCTGGATGCAAACCCTCGCAGATGTAAGTGAGTACCTTGCACAGGAAGCAGAGATGCCTGTGAATGGCCTGCTGGGGTGCAGCAGGGGCAGGGAGGCGGAGTCAAAAGGAAACCTGGAGTAAGAGGAGAAGACCTGAACAGAGAAACAAAGATGAGCGTGACAGTCGCTTGCAAAGGTGGTTGTGGATGTTTCTACAGGGATCTGAAGACAGCTCCACAGAGCCGAAGGTAAAACACAAATCTACCAGCAACACAGGAAGGCATAAGACGTTCCCCCAAGGGCAACAGTCTACTACGAATGGGAAATTAACAGTATTTTTAAAAATTCTTATAAAAATTACTCTTTATAGACAGATGCAAAGACTCACAGCCAATCATCAGCTTGGGGAATCCTGTGGAAGAGGGAAGGAAGGATTGTGGGAACTAGAGAGGTCAAGGGCACCGAAAGAAACCCCACAGAATCAATTAACCAGGACTCATAGGGGCTCACAGAGACTGAGCCAACAACCCGGGAGCCAGCATGGAACTGACCTAGGCCCTCTGCACACATGTTACCAAAGCCTGGTGTCAGGAACAGCGATGCTGCTCAGTGGTTGACGGTTGATGTGGAAACATAACTGGTCAAAGTTTTGAGAACAAGTGACTGTTGCATGCTCATCCCTAACGGGAGCGAGGTTCAGGAGCGCTGTGGAGGAACGGACAGACAGAATGAACGAACTGGAAGATGGGGTGGAGTGCTTAGAATCACTGTCATCGGCCCGTGGCATGGCTGCTTACCCATGAACTCACAGTAGCTTTTTACCTTCAGAAGACCTGCACAAGGCTGGGCTGCCCAACACCCTTCCCTCGTAGAACCCCACCCCTGGGCAATTAATGACTGGGAGAAGCGGGAGGCAATATTTATCAGTGTTGTAGCCGTTGGTATGTTGCCTTGCTCAACACCACCCGTGTTCATGCAGGCAGACATAATTAAATGTAGCAGGACATGTATACACGAAGACTGTAGTAGTAAGAGTTTAGTGGGAAGGGATTTAGGGTAGGATATCATAGGGGGGGTGTATAATCAAAGCAATATTATATATGTATGAAATAGTGAAAGGATAAATAAAAATGTTTGTAGAAATACCCCTGATTTGAATTCCTATAATAAAAAGCATAGCTGTAGTAGGGCTTTATTAATTCTCCAATCACCTTCATAGTCCTGTTAGTCGTTTAGAAGGATTTGTATTCCATTCTTAAACTCTAATAAAAAGAAGACATGCTGGACCTCCATGGTGAGTTCAGAACTGCTTTCATTTGAGTGTCACAGAACCCTGTTCCAAAGCTTCCATCAAGAGGGGGTGACCTATTATCTCATTAGAGTGAGTCCAGAGGGCGGCAAACCAGGCCCTGGGTCATCTGAGAATTTCACAGTGACCTCAGGGTCTCAGTTCTCCCACATTCCTGCTCTATGATCCTTAGCAAGTGGCTTGCTTCCCACTGCCGATGCACAGCACACGACAGCCGCTCCCACTTCACCTCGCCGCATCATTGTGTGCAAGAAATAGGAGCAAGTGCAAAGGACAGTGTTCGTCATTTCCTTCCAAGAGCTTTCCTTAGAGCAATATTGGTTCACAGCCCAATGCCAAAATCCTGTCCTTGTTTATGCACTCCACCATCACCACTGTATCTTTTTTTTCTTTTGAGCTGAGAACCCTGCTGTCCAAGACAACAACCAAGGATTCTTTTAGAAATAAAGTAGAGGAGAATGGACCATGTACAGTAAGTGAAAATCTCCTACAAACTTTTAGAAATGTATCAGGTATTCATTTGCCTCAATTAAAAGGTCATCACTAAGACTGAATCTCGTCAGGCTATTGAGAAACAGAAGATCTGGTCTGAAAGATAGTGAGACAGTGAAGTGTTTGCTGTACAATCATGAAGACATGCTATCAGGTCTATGGCACCCACATAAAATCCATGTCACCGCAGTGTAAAAGTCTAACCTCATCCCTAAGGTGTACAGACAGGCAGATTCCTGGAGCTCACCTGTCACCTAATCTAGCTAACCAGTGAGTTTGGGGTTCAGTGAGGGACCCTGTCTCAAAATAGGAGGTGGAAAGCAATTGTGGAAGACCCTCAATACAGACCTCCAAATGCACACCCGTACACATACAGGAGTGCCTACATGAACATGTGAGCATGTGTACACACACACACACACACACACACACACACACACACACACACGTGAGGTAGGAGGCCTTAGTAGTAGTGTATATTCAGCAATAATTTTTGATTGTAAACAACTGAAACCGTTGACAAGCTTAAGGTGAAAAGAGGGGGCAGAAGGTAGTTGGGCATACACCAGGGTGTCTCATAAACATAAAGCTCAGATAACCTATTCTCAGGAAGAAAAGACATCAGGAGTTCTCCAGGGACATCTTGGACTTTTCTTCCAAAAATCTGCCAATCACATGATTACACAGTACGTTTTACAAAACAGCATTCTAAAATTGCAAGATGATAACTGTTAGCTCCTGTCACAGCTGAGTACACATTAGGTCACTGAATCATCCTCCAGGGTCAGCATCTTCTAATGATGGAGTCTATGACAGCGTCCATCCATCCCTTGCATACCATCCCATTGCCTTGCCACTTTACTGTGAAGTGAATTTGGAAGTGATACATTTACTATGACAGTGTATATGGAATTCAGGAAACTCATAAAGAGTGGTGTAAAGGGAAAAAGGACAAAAAGAAAATTCAAATTCATACTATGTACATCTACTCTGATAGAAGAACGGCTCTGATTTCATCTCTGATGCTAAGAATCCAACTTATCTCATGTCTTAGTCAGGGTTTCATTGCTGTGAAGAGACACCAGGACCACAGGAACTCTTATAAAGGAAACGTTTAATTGGGGTGTCTCGATTACAGTTCAGAAGTTCAGTCCATTATCATCATGACAGGGAGCATGGCAGCACGCAGGCAGATGTGGTGCTGGAGAAGTAGCTGAGGGTTCTACATCTTAAGAGTCCTACTTATGAAAGAAATATGAATCCATGTTTGTTGTTGTTGGAGATATAAAATGATGTATCTTCTGTTGAGAATTATAAGGAATATCATCAAACACTTAAAAATAAAGCTAAGCATGGGAACGTATAACCATAATCCCAGCACTTGGGAGGCTGAGGCAAAAATATCATGAGTTACAAACCAATATGTACTATACAGTGAGATCCTGTCTCAAAAAACCTACAAACAAAAACTGAAATTATTATATAGTCCAACAATGTGCCCTCTAGCTGTATATACCTCATATAGTGGAAAACAGGAGGAGACATCAGCAAATGTATACTTACTGCATAATTACAGTTTAATTAAAGGTGTGTATTAGTCAGAGTTCTCTGAAGAGGGAACAGAACCAATATGGAAAAAAATATCAACCATCACAAGATGGAAGCAAACTAAATTTCCATTAATAGATAAACAAAGAAAGTGTGGTATGTCAACAATGGAATTATTCAGCTTTATAAAATAAGGGAATCCTGCCACATGAATACCATGGAAGAACCTTGAGAAAAGGATATTCAGTGAAATAAACCACTCACAGAAAGACAAACTGCATTACTCATTTACATGAGATATAGAAAGGTGAAGAAATTAGTTACTAGGGGGCTGTGATTAAGGGGATTTTAAGGGGTAGGAGAAAGACTGCAGTTGTATAAAGGGTTAAAGGGAATAATACAGCAGAAAGGGTAAACTGCAGTGGGGGAGTGGAGGGTAGGAAGGACAAGGAGTGACTGATAACACTAAAGACCTATGGAAAAGGCATCTGGAAATCCACTACTGCAGAAGCCTCCATAAAGACACATATATGTGTTTATATATACATATATATATATATATATGTAATATTTATATATGTTAAACTTATTATCTTAGTTAGGGTTTCTATTACTGTGAAAAAAATGTCATGGCCATGGCAACTCTTATAAAGGAAACATTTAATTGGGGTGGCTCACTAACAGGTTCAGAGGTTCAGTCCATTATCATCATGACAAGGCGGCATGCAGGCAGATGTGGTGCTGCCATAGTAGCTGAGAGTCCTACATCTTAAAGGCAACTGAGACACCAGGTGGTGTCCTGAGCATAGGAAGCCTCAAAGTCCACACTTACAATGACACACTTCCTCCAACAAGGCCATCCCGACTCCAACAAAGCCACACCTTCTAACAGTGCCACCACCTATGAAATTATAAGGGCCAATTCATTCAAACTACTCCATTCCACTCCATGGCCCCCGTAAGCTTATAAAAGTATTCATTTAATCCAACTTCAAAAGTCCCCATAGTCTATTACAGTCTCAACAATGTTTTTAAATCCAAAGTTCAAAGTCTCTTCTGAGATCCATGTACTCTCTTAACTGTAATCATCTGTAAAAACAAAAATAAAAAAAAAACAGATCACATACTTCCAACATATAATGGCACAGGATATACATTGCCATTCCAAAACATAGGGAAGGAAGCATAGTGAGGAAATGCTGGACAAAAGCAAGACTGAAAATCAGCTTGGCAAACTCTAAACTCTGCATCTCCATGTCCAATGCCACAGTGTTCTCCACATCTCCAACACCTTTTAGCTTTGTTGACTGCAACACTGTCTTTCTCATAGGCTATTTCCACTTCCTGTTAGCAGCTCTCCTCAGCAGGTATCCCAAGACTCTGGAATCTCTAAGATCTTGGGTTTTCCAAGGCAATTCAGGCTTCAACTTCACAGCTTCACTCAATGGTCTCTCTACTAGGCTTCCATTCAGAGACACCCTGGCACATTACTAGCTTTACTACATTAGTTGCATTCTTTAGGCATGGAGGCAAATTCCATAACCCATTACTTCTATCCTTAACTCTAAAGCCAGAACCATGAGGCTGAAGCTGCCAAGTTCTGTTGCTTACTGGGGCTGGAAAATGGCCCCCTTGTTCAATTATATCTTCACCAGCTTTCTGTCCTTTACTGCCTGAGCTTGGTTGTCCTGAAA
The DNA here is from genome assembly GCF_949786415.1 of Peromyscus eremicus. NCBI lineage: Eukaryota > Metazoa > Chordata > Mammalia > Rodentia > Cricetidae > Peromyscus > Peromyscus eremicus. Next base: position 25,240,981 of record NC_081418.1, on the reverse strand, counting down.
CTCAGAGATCTGCCAGCCTCTGCCTTCCCGGTGATAAGATTCAAGGTGTGCCCCACCACATCCAGCTCTCAGTTTTTCCTTAGTTCCTTTTCTCAAGTTAGAAACTTTGCTGGGTGGGATCTTGCCCTGAGGTCACCACTCCCTTTATCCCACTTCTTAATCCACTTATCTCCTTGAACACAGAATTTAGCTCTATTCCACTTCTTGTGCTCTTTTCCCCTCAAAGTTTTCATTTTCATCTGTCTCCACCATTGTGCCTCCCCTGTTCTTGAATGTACTGACTAAACACCATGTATAGACTACCCTGTGTATCTGATGGCAAAGATTCTATTCTGCCTCATGAGAAACAATTGTTCTCAGCCTCAAGCATCCTTCTTAAAGAGGCATCCACGCCCACACATAACTCACCTCCTTGTCCCAGTTCTTATAATCTAGAGCTTTTAGAATGGAGGATAACCAATGACTTCCACCTGGCAATCAGTACACAGTCTGATTTCAAGTCACATTTTCTTTCAGGCAAAGTAAACAGCTAATTGTTACATTTCTATACATAGCCTTCTCTGGTGTCTTCAAGGATGCTGCCTAGAGTTGTAACACTGAACTGAACACATTAGCATGAGGTTTAATCTTCTATCAAGTGGACTCAGAAAACCATCTATCAGATCATTAGTAGATATGGACTGATAGATACACAGCGATGCTAACAATAGAAGTGTGTATACCCAGATTGCACAAGCTATTTACACATTCTGTGCCTAGACTGAGGATGGAACACTTTGAGTTTCAGCCAGTTTGGAGAGACTTATCAGATATATCAATGGCCTATGAGTAGCTCGAAGACAAGTTGTCTCCAAGACTAGGTCTTCTTTGTTTACCAAACTCCATACAAAACTAGACACACATTCTGAAAAGAGTTCTTTGCCAAAGGCAATGTGGCTTTCCTCAAACTCAAGACCAACTCCAGAGCAAATTATCAGAGATAGTCAGTTCTCCAAGGTATGGGCTTATATCATATGGTACACTTGGAACTTCTCAGTCGTAAGGGCTAAGAAAAAAGCAAGGTAAATGTCACAGAAGCCAGCTCTGTTTCTTTTGCCCTGAGAGATTTTCAGATGTTCAAAGGCAGCACTTTCCTCTCTTTTCCTGTCATGGTTTACTGTGGCAAAGGTTCACTTTCACAGTCCATGGACTTTGGGTTGTACTGTAACACTAGTTGGCTTTGATCCGAGGGATATGAGTGAATATAACTGAATTTCAGATTCTAAAGAAACATTAAAGAGGAAATATGTAAGTGCAGTCATACATTCCAGGCATTCATCAAGAGGCCATCATGTCGCCACAGAGTGACATTCCTTCAGCTATGCTCTACAACAGGATGACACATGAAGTACATCTGAGCCCTGCTGGCAGCCTTGGGTTAGACCTGCAGGGTCACTGTGCAATGCAAGTGAAGGAGAAATGAATGCTTTTGTGAGCAACTGAGATTCTTGATGTTGTTACAGCAAAAATTAATGATGGCAGATAATGTTCCAGATAAAAAGGCTGGAGACTGCACAAAATGCTTCTTCATGGTGTCATATAAAACCATACCCACATGTTCTACCCTCTCCATGATAGGGGACATTGGGTGTAGAAATACATCCTTTACTTTGGAAACCATGTCTCAACATATTCTACATCAATTAAAGTGCTGGAGACTTCACATTAGCCAACTCCAATGGCAGTCATCTCCTTCCCCTTGATCCAAATTGTCTTGGCACTTCTCACTCCCTGTTCTTCCAGATCCATTACTAGACATCATCAATAACCCACACAGTCCATACTCTTGGGGACTCACCTGAAATGTGACCAAGACCAGCTGCTTTGTGTTGTCTGATGGTTACTCACAGCTGTGACTTTGTCCAAGGCTATAAGCAAGAAGAGATTTATTTAGCAGAGGCCTTAATATCACATAGTGCTACTTCATATTCAAGTAAGCCAGGGTGTGCTTACATATACACTCCAATGACTAATTCCATAGCTTCCATATCTCCTGGAAGCCCACTGCCTGTATTCTCACAGTACAATGATTATGCTAACTGTGGTAAGTTTCCGAGAAATCGAAATGCCCTGGGTGCCCTAATCAAAAACGTTATTGGAAGATTATGAGTGGCTTACAAATAATAATAAGAGTTGAATAGTGAGGGTTTGAGATATGAAGAAGCCATGGAACTCTGAGAACATTGCAGCAGAGATTTAAGGCTTTCAATGCTGGTACTGATTCTCAGGCTTGACTGCACACTATAATCGTGAGTTCATTATAAAACCCTCTTGCTGATGCCCAAGTCTCAATATCCTTTAAATCCTAGGGTAACTCTAATTGGTAGTCATAGATGAAACTTTAGCTGCATCAGAAACACCTGGAAAGCTAGTTAAAACACAGATCACTGGACTCTGTCCCCAGATCTTCTAATTTGCATAAACTAGTTAGAGATGATTTAAATTTATAATAAGTTTGCAGATGATGGACTGGGTATTGGCTGAGGCCTGAGACTCTGTATTCCAGACAAGTTGTCTTGTGATCTGAAGTTGCTGATCCTCAAATCCCACCTGCAGCAGCAATGTTCTAGAGAGTTCTTCTCAAATTCTAACACGGGTGCATCACTTCAAACTTTGTGAAGCAGGAAAACCTGGACTCCATCAGCAAATTATGATTCAAGTAGCCCCCATGTGGTACCAATGCAGTCAGACCAGCAAGCACACTTTCTCTATCCCTGCTCTGACACAAAGCCTAAGTCAGGTGATTTTGTTTTATTGTCCTACTGGAGTAAGTGGGATATTGCTGGGATCTGGCCATGGTCTGTAGCTATTTCCTCCAGATTAAACATTCCTTCCAGGGAGAAAGCCCACAAATCACAGGAAAGTTAGAAGACAGTTACAGGACTCAAAAGTCCTTTCCTCAAGCTTGTATGAGCATTGTTAGTAATAGCTTGGGAGGAGGAGACTCTTCGGTGGAGCCTCCTGCAAGTTGGACAGGGAGCTCCAGTGATCCAGCTTCTTCTAAGCTGTCATTCATCCTGGGGGTTGGTGATTTTAGTAATTCAGTGAGACATCCATGCTTCTGTAGTTCACTCCTCACTCAAGAACCACAATAAACTCATGGGTCCACAAGCTAGGCTTGGGTAGAATCCTGTTTTTACTTTGTCATGGGTGTGCTGTCTAGAATAAATATGTGTCTGCTCAAGTGTCTCATTGGAAAAAGAAAAGTGAGGCTGTGAGTAGAAGACAGGGATCCAGCTGTGCATTCCACTCTGCAGCTCCCACGGCACATTACACAGTCTCAAATGTCTGTGGTGCTCGGGCAGAGAAACACAGCTGCTCCACCTCAGGTCTCTCTTCTAGTTTTACAATTCCTGTTAGAAAAAAATGAAAAAAAAAAAAAACCAGCATTGTCCCTGATAAGGGTATATATCCAGCTGCTGATCAATCACTTCAGTAAGATAGCAAGGACCTTGTGGCACATAACCCATGGTTGAAAACCAGCTCTGGGAGAGAAGCAACTGAATAGCCAGTGAGCTATTGCAAGTCTAGAGGACCAGGGAAATGTATAATGAGCTGGGACAACTGTGCTTTCTAGATCACGGTTCCATGGGGAGTAAGCAACACTCTCGGAGAGATAAAAAGATAAGCTTTCATACCTGCTGCAGGGGCTGGATCTGCTGCTGCTGTTCTCACAGCTGTGAGCCTCATTCCAGGCTCTTGAAGCCCAGGGCAGCAGCAGAGTTTAATCATGTCCTGGGTTTCCTTGAAATAAATCCTTGTTCCTGCAGTAACTAAGCCTATTTCTTTTCCTCAAAAACTGAACTATTCATGCACATAGACAAGTATATGTGTGCACACGCATGTGCCAGTTCACACGGTGCTAAGTGTAGGCTCAATATGAATTTTTTATCTGTCCCACACAGAACCTGGTGAAACAGAGAAGCAGCTGACCTGCCCTGTGCTATGAGGTCACCTTCACTTTGACTGTCCAGCACTGCCTCTACACTACTCAAATCTGTTCTAGAAATGGTACTTGAAGAGGAATGACAATATCTTCCCTTTATTTGCTGTTTATTCAGACTTCCTGTTCTGAATGTTTCTCAAGATAGCAGCAGACATAGGTACACACACACACACACACACACACACACACACACATTGGAAGGTATCCACCAGAGAAGACCACTCAGAAACAAGCTCAAACCAATTGAAAGTCTTTATTACCCACCTGGTAACAACACTGGGTATTGGGAGGCCAGGTGCAGTCCCAAGCCTTTCTCAGGGTTGGCTTTTAAGTACCAAAACCACATCACAGGTTTACACACTTCAGTTAGCAAGAACAGTTATACAGAAGTAGAACTATAGAAGCCAGAGAGCAATGTTAGTTAGTACATTTAGGAACTTCCCTAGAATTATGGATCTTAATGGATTAAGTCTTTGTTCTCATTTTGGCTGGTGTTGCTGCCTCTGTGCTGGGTTCCAAGGCCTGAAAGGTACTTCCATCACAGTGTCAGTTGTGTCTGAGGGCCTGTTACATATACATTATCTATTTTAATCTTTACAAATTTTTTGGATAGTGCAATTATCATCAGTGAAGAAAATGAAGCCTTACAGAGGTTAATCTAATTGATCTTATCAATAAAAATCAGGAGTCAGATATGGGGATAAAACTTGAAAGATCAGAGAAGCCAAGGAACAAGCACAGTTGCTTCCTACCTCTCTGGTTCCTCCATTCAAAAGGGCCATGATCCCTGCTCCACCCCACCTTACTACTTCCTGTCTCCTCTCTGTCTACAGTCCTCCAAACCTCTATGGTTGATTCTGGTCAGCTAGTGGCTGGCCCCACCCTCTGACTCCAAGCAAGCTTTTTAACTAACAAAGTAAAGTAAAGCTATATACAGTAAGTACAATAATTATATACAAATATATACAGGCAATAATTACATTAACAATGTCCAGTCCATTAGCATTTGACAAATTCAGAGAAATACTCCATTATCTATCCTATCTTGGTGAGTCCAAAGTTTAGTATCTAATTTATTTTTTAATCCTAACTTTATTGCCAATCTAAAACTATCTTATTATGTCTCTCAACCTTATACATTTTATACCACTTTTGTGAGTTTCTTTTCTGAGTCTGGTAACAAGGAAAACTATAATTTGGGCACCATATGGAAAACAGACATTTTCTGTCCTGACCACCTGTTCCCAAATACCCAGCAGCTGTTTCCCAAACTACCACACAGAGGCTTATATTAATTACAAATTCTCAGCCAATAGCTCAGGCTTGTTACTAACTAGTTCTTACAACTTACATTAACCCATTTCTATGTATTCACATGGCTCATGGCTTTACCTGTCCTCTACCATGTCTTTCTTCCTGGGTGGCTGGCTAGCCTCCCTCTTGACTCTGCCCTTTCTCCTTCCATCATTCTCTCTGCATCAGGCTGTCTCATCCAATCTCTTCTTGCCCTGCTATCAGCCAATCAGTTTTTTATTAAAATGAGCACAATCCATAGCATTTCCCCCTTTTTGTCTAATTAAAAAGGAAAGTTTTAGCTTTAACATAGTAAAATTATATACAACAAAAACAGTTATTAAGAAAGAATGACAGTAACAACATCCAATCCATTTGTATTTGGCAAAATTAGAGAAAACATTATCTATCTTATCTTTGTGAGTTTAAAGTTTTGTACCTAATTTACCTTTTATAATAACTAATGAAAATTTTAACTATGACTATCTAGTCTTCAACTCCATCAAAGAACCCAGAAGGGTGAAATGTTACCCAATGACAGGGATATCAGGCTGCCTGAAGAGTCATCCTAGGTTCTTTTGTAACATTGTAGCATCCATCTTTGGTCTACAGACCTGGTACATCTGACAAACATTTCTGAGAAGCAGGGAATTTGGAAGGATTGTCCTACCTTGTCTAGGTAAAGTTTGTCAGTCACCTTTTTAGTGTCCTACTGGTCCAGTTTGGACAGTAACTGTCAGCAATTGAGGCAATGGCAGTTTCTTTGCCCACATGGCTAGCTTTTGCCATAAAGAAAACAAACTCCATATGGAGTTTTTTTGTTGTCCATCATCTTCTCTGAAGTGCATTGGTGTTGCCAGGAGCAGACATGTCTCAATGTCATGGAAAGTTCTTAAAACATTTTAAATGCCACATTCTACAGGTCTTTGAAGTGTTTGAAGATTGCCTATCTATCTGAAATATATTTCTGTATGACCTTGAAAACCTAATTAATATGACTATAAGTTCACTATTATAGATGACTATTAGTCCATATTTCTTGATTATATACTACATTTTTAAATGAGTGCATAAACACAATATCCTAAGAGTAGAAATATACATACAGCATAACAAAATTAACTTTAAATTTGTATCAGTAAACAAAATCCATACTAATATAAAATACACAATATTAATAGTTGTTTTCTAGATTAAAGTAGATTCAATAACCTACCCTTTTATCCTATCATTTCTATGTACCCCCTTTTTCTTTTCAGAACAAGATCCCTGAATCTAATCTCCTTTGTTTAGCTTTTTTCAACCATTATCCATAATAACTTATTACCAACCCCCTAAAGGATGACAAACATTTATAATTTATTTTTGGGAATGTGGGCATAGTTCTGTAGTCTACTTCTTGCTGATTAGGGGTGCTGGTAATCATTGGAAGACCCTGAGAGAATTTATGATTATGGTCAAGTCCTGACTAGAGTATTCTGAGGCTGGATCATCTTAGCCAGCAGCCTTGAAGCTGTTCTGGATTCAGAACTCAGAGGAAACTGCAACAGAGGAACTCTGAAATGTTGGATCATCTGGGCCATCTGTTCCCACTGGAGATTTTTCAAGGGGTCTTCCTCAATCAAACCTGGTTTTTCTTAACCCAGAATGAGTCTAGAACCACTCATTTCCTGTAGAAATAAAAGCAGAACTTCTTTCCCAAAGTAACATATCTTTTGATTCAATTTTGAAGTCAAGATATTTTTTTAAATATATAGGTTGGTTTTAATCTAGTAGCTTTCATAATCAAATGCCTCTCAGCAGTTATCATTTGTTCATTAGGAGTCAAAAAATTTAAAGACATCACAATAACATACAGTATCCAGGCTCTCTGTGTATTTTCCATCTTTACATGGCTTATTATATTTTTATATTACTCTATTTCTTTTTAAGGGCTGATTTTACTTTAAAATGATTTTTTTAATCTAAGACTGTAAATATTCTCTCTCTCTCTGTCTCTCTCTGTCTCTCTCTCTGTCTCTCTCTCTCTGTCTCTCTCTCTCCTATCCATATTTTTAAAACACACTGTTACCCATTTAGAGGCTCTTTTAGTCTGAATCTGTCTGTACTGTGTATCTTTAACCTTTTCTATCTGCATGAGAAAAAAAACTGCTGTGTAACTTAGATCATGGCTTGTGCTGGCTCCTTATCCTTGGTTTCCTGAGAGTCTAGTCTCATGGCAGAGGCAATGATTGCTGCCAGCTCTAGAAGCCATGTTGACCGCCTTAACTCTGGGAAATTTCTAGGTCCATGCTGCCACTGATTAATATGCCTCCATCTGCCCATAAGCACCATATAAGTGCTTGGTAGTAGAACCTCTTGAAAGAGCGACACTTTTTCTTGCCACTAGCACCAATCTAGGAAGATATCTCTTAAAGGAGCCATGCCTGTGCTCACCTCCAGCAAACAGAGACCACTGGAGAAAATACAGCTACCGAGAAGTCATTCTGGCTCTATTCTCGTGTGTCTTGAATACTTCTTTAAGCTTTGTCAGGTTTTATGTGGAAATTTTGGCCACACATTTGGATGCCAGGTGAAGTGTTAATCGAATTAATCTTATCAATAAAATTCAGAAGTCAGATATGGGGGTAAAAACCTGAAGATCAGAGAAGCAGGGGAGCAGCCACAGTCGCTTCCTACCTCTCTGGTTCCTCTGTTCAAAAGAGCCATGATCCTCTCCGTCCCACCTTACTACCTCTTGTCTCCTCTCTGTCTACAGTCCTCCAAACCTCTATGGTTAATTTCAGTCAGCTAGTGGCTGGCCCTGCCCTCTGACTCTAAACAAGCTTTATTTGTCACAATCAAAATAACGCATAACGTTAGATAGCCTACCTAAGGAAACCTATCTCAAAGACTGCAGAACTGGAGCACAAGTCCAGCTGTGTATGTACATAACCATGACCTACTCATTTTTTTTTTATCCCTCTAACATCATCCAGCCAACCAGTTCACTAAGTGCATCTTCTGTGGATTCCTAATATTTCTAAGCTACATGTTGGTTAGAACCTAAGTTCATAAGCAGAAATTTACCCATATAGAATAGGATCTGGCTAAAGACCGTGTTCTCAACAGACCTACTTTTAATCAACTTTGTCACTTCATCGTAGTTTTAGAGAGTTCCCTGTGTGTCTCGTCCACTTTACCTCCTTACAATTTCAAACAGATGGTAAAGTAAGCTCAGAATGAGCGAGCCCGTATTGCAACCTATTTCAGGACAAAGACACTGCCCAGGATCCTGTGACTGCAACCAGTTCTCGGTAGGTCACCAGGCAGCATGCTGTCAGATCAGCCCAGCTGGAATGGACCCTGGTGTCAAAGAATGTACCAGGAATGTTACAGTGCTTTGTGAGTTTCAGAGATGGCACTTCGTTGGCTCTTAGAACAGAGGGTAAATCAGTGGAGTATGCCTGTGTCATGCCAGCTCCTCCAAAGGTTGTGTCTCACTTATATCATCAAAGCCATTGGCTAGATGTCCTGTTCTCCCCTGTGTTTTGCACAAAGCCAAGCATACCACAGATGGTCTCCCAAGTCCTAAATAATAACACTGTCTAGCTTTCATAGGCCATTTGCAGTACAGTCATTCTTTATATGCATTCTATTAACTACTACAGCCTCTGCTCTTGGTAAGAAAGAGTGTTATGGGTAACAAGATGGACATTCAGTTAAAAGACATTTTCAGAAATAGATCTTGCTCCCAATCATTTTAGATTCTTACAGCATGTAGCTAGAGCAGAGCATTAAAAGTTTTAACACCTTGTCCTTTATGCTAGGTGCAAAATTTATAGCCACCTCTCTACCTGCATCTTCTCTGAGATCCTATCTGCCTTTGAGGACTAACATGACATAATTCTGCTCAGCTGTAATAATGTAATGGTGAAGAGAAATTTTCTGCTTGGAAGAGACCCCCTCATTTCAATATGCAGTGACATCTTTTGGAAACCAATATCCTCTATAATGGGGAATGGCTTCAGATCAAGGGCAATCATTTCTGTGATTTATGAGCAGTGCAAGCAGATGGTTTTTTGAATATTTGGCCTTTTACCAAAAACCTCATGCAAGCTAAGCTGTTGTATCTTATTGCATGAGAAGCCTCTGCTTCCAGGCGAGGGATGGGCTGACTCAGAATCTGTCTTTGTACTTGAAAACAGGGGCCAAGATGCTGCTTAACATATGATGAGGGAACTTTTTTATTTTAATTTCTTCCCACTAGCAGCAATCATAGGTACAGACCAAATCATGCCAGCCAAAAAGATAAAGAGCCAGATACCTGGCCTGGGCAGTGAGGTTGTCTCACTTTGCTGTGGTTATTAGATTATCAATTTTCTCCCCTTAAGACCTGTGTGATTCACAGGGAACACTATTAGCCTGGCAAGAATTAATTACAGCCACAGAAAAGGTGACCTTCCCAACAGAGGCAAAAAGGCAAACTCATCTCTTATGTGAGCAACTAGGAAAGTGAGGAGTTTTGCTAGGATTCTAAACAGAATTTTGAGATCTAGCTGATTAAACAGGCACATGTCGGATTGCTTCAAATGGTAGCAAAAGTAAGCAAGACTTGAATTCTGCGTATTAGTCAATATGCTCATGCTGGAAGCTTTTCTTTCAGTTTTGTTGATCTTTACATGGGCCAAAAAAGCCAGAAGCTTCTGAGGACTGACTATTGACAATGGAAAAAAGAAGTATCATTTCATTTCATTTTAACTTTCGAAAACACAGGGATACTGCACAATGCCTTGGTCTTTACAAGCTTCTCTAACCACACACCAGAAGCTGAATAAATTTTGAACAATAGAGAAGTTTTTGACAATTCTAGCAGCTAAGAAGTGCAAAAGTCAAGCACCAGCAGATTTGGTACTTGATGAATGTTCACTTTGGCGTTCATAAATAGTTCTCTGGGCACTCTTTCATGGAACACCTTAATCCAATCTATGAGGATCCTGCCATCATGATCTAATTACTTAGAAAAAGATCACTTTCTAATACTATCAAAAATTATACCATTGATGATTAGTTTTCAGGATATGAATCTGAGGTTATGAACATTCATACCACAACATGTGAGTGTGTGTGTGTGTGTGTGTGTGTGTGTGAGAGAGAGAGAGAGAGAGAGAGAGAGAGAGAGAGAGAGAGAGAGAAGCAGATCATAGTGACCTGACATATGGCGCACACACACACACACACACACACACACACACACACAGATTCTATCACTGTAATCAATGTAGCCAACAAGTGCCCTTATGTCTTTAGCTTCAGCGTCCACTTGTTCATCTGTTTTTCTTTTCTAGAAAAACTACTGTTTGGAAAAGGCATGAAGTCCTCTGTGGAGGTTTCAATGTGAAGTGTCCCCAGAGTCTCATGTGTTCAAACGCACAAGCTCCAGCTGTTGTGCTGTTTGGGAAGCTGTAGAACTTCAGGAGGTGGAATCTTGCCAGAAGAAATGGGTGACTGGGGACGTGCCTTGAGGAGTTAGAGGCTGCCTTACTTCCTGAGTGTGGACTCAAAGCAAGCAATCGGCTTTCTGCTTCTGCTGGCTACCTTCCCTGCCTTTTGCTCTATCTTCTCTACCATGATAGACTACACGCCTCGAGAACTCTAAGTCAAACTTTTAACCCTTCTTCCTTAAGTTGCTTTTATCAGGGGTTCCATCACAGCAAGGAGTGCAAAATTAAGACAGAAAATGACTGAATAACGTGGTCGTGACACTACGGGAATAAGAAGTGAAAGACCATGGCTTAAAAGTGATGTGTTGGGCGCCAAGTTGACAAGGGGCAGAGCCGTGACTTGAGAATCGAGAATCACCTGGAACAGAAGCCTCAAGCCTTGAGACATGGCTGCAGAGTGTTGTCCTGATTGGGTTGATTGATGCTCATCTTTATTGAGGGAAGAACCACTTCCTGGGCAGAGGATTTGGGACTGTATAAGATGGAGAGTGTGAGCCCAACACAGCACACATTTGCCCCTGCTTTTGGAATATAGATTCAATCGTGACAGCTGCCTCAAGCTCTGGCCACTGTGACTTCGCTACCATAGTGGACTGGACCCCTGAACTGTGAGCTGAAATAAACTGTCTCTCTCTTCAGTTGCTTTTGTTGGGGAATTGTATTGCAGCAGCAAGAGAAGAAATAAATACATCATCACAAGGAGTCTTTATCCACATAAAGGTCCTTGTTTTTCAGAAGCATACAGAAACCTCATAGCATACACAATTGTGCATTCAAGGAGGATTTTCTCTCAGGAACAAACCTTGAAGCAAAGCAAAATCATTTTATTCTCAATATGTTTTTATTTTTGAGTTGAATTGGAAAGCTTTGACACCTGTTAAAAGGATTTTAGAAGGAACAGTACAGGGAGGAAAGATGTTTTTATTTTTAAGGCAATAAAGTACAGCAGAGGTCAGCTTCCCTTTTGTTATGGAGAGCCCATACTTGACTTGACTTTCAGGTTCCTGTGACAAATAAGTATTTGCACTAATTTATCCATTTTCATAGCAATAGAGGCCAAAGAGCCCAATCCTTCTTAAGAATGTAGCACTTTCCATTTAATTCCAGGAATTTATAATTTTTTTCCCTTGATTTCTTCTTTGACCAACTCAGTAGTGTGTTGTTTCATCTCCAGGAGTTCAAGCAATTACTAAACATTATTTTAGTTTTAATTTTTAAGAAAAATTTTGTTTCGCCACCATTGGCTAAGACACATCAAGTTATTCCAATTTGTCTATACTGCCTGACATTTGTTTTGTGTCCCACTATGCAGTCTCTTCGAGAAGCCTCTATGAACTACTTAGTAGAATGTAGATTCTTGGTGTTTGGGTGGAATAGTATCCAGATATCTGTTCAGTCCATTTGACGTGTGATTGCATGTAATTCAGAGAAGGTGGGATATTAAAGTTGTCTGTTACTGAACTGGAGTTAATCTGTGTCTTTCATTCCAGTAGAACACCTTTCATGAAGTTGAAATCAGGTTTGCCAGAGTATGTTTAGGATTGGAAGGTCTTCTTCTTTTTTTAATTAAGAAAATTTTTATTCATTTTACGTGCCAACCACAGATCCTCCTCTCATCCCTTCTCCTACTCCCCCAATCAACTCCCACATCCCCTCCTCTGAAAAGGTAAGACCCCCCCCATGGGGAGTTAGCAAAGCCTGGTACATTCAGTTGAGACAAGTCCAAGCCCCTCCTCCCTGCATCAAGGCTGTGCAAGGTGTCCCACCAAGTCGAGCTCCAGGAGTCTATCCAAGAGAGGGAAGAGGGATTCTATGAGCAAGGGGCATCAAGATCATAATGGGGAAATCTACAGAGACAACTAAACCAAGCTAGTGAGAACTCAGGAACTTTAGGTCGACAGCTGTGGAGCCTGAGTGGGGCTAGACTAGGCCCTCTGCATACAGGAGACAGTTGTGTACCTTGGTCTGTTTAGGGGGCCCCTGGCAATGGGATCAGGATCTATCCTTGTTGCGTGAAACAATTTCTTAATGAAAAGGAACTGTCTGTATTTAGCTCGTCTGCTTACTTTTACTTTGATGTCTATTTCTTCAGGTTTAAGGGGAGAGATACTCATTTCTTTCCTTCTCTGCCTCACTCACTAGGAATACTTCTCTCCATCTTTATACCCTAAGGTGGTGCCTATCCTTGAAGGTGATAGGAGTTTCTTGAAAGCAACAAAAACATAGATTTTGTTTCTTAATCCATTCAACTAACTTGAATCTTTTTTTATTTTGTTTTTAATTCCATTTTTGTCTGTTTGTTTTAGCATGGTTTGTCACATTATTTTTATTCTCTCATACATTACATCCAGACCACAGTTTCTCTCCACTCCTCCCAATTTCTCCTTACCTCCCCTCTCTCCCAGCCCTGCTCCTCCTTTTCCCTTCAGAAAAGAGCAGGCTTCCCAGGGATACCAACCAAACATGGCATGACACGGTACAATAGGACTGGGTGCAAACCCTCAACAGACGAGCTGGACGAGGCAACCCAGGAGGAAGTTGTATCTTTGATAGGAAAGTTGAAGTCATTCATATTTAAAACTATACTGAATGGTGAGTGTTAATTGTTGTCGTGTTCTTTGTTTTCTCTTCTAAGTCTTAGTCTTATTTTATGTTCCAGTAGTTAATGATGCATTTCTTTTCTGTCTACAGTTTCCAGTCTCCTGGCTGTGCTTATCCCTCTCCAGTCTGAAGTATTATTTCCATGTTTCACTGTATGACTGTTTTGGTGGACATGAATTCTCTTAGCCTGTTTATATCACGGAAAGTTTTCCTTTCCCCTTCAACAATGGCAGATAGTTTTTTCTGGGTAGTAGCCTGGGTTGTCTCTGAGGTCTTTCAGACCGTGGAGCACATTGCTCCAGACTCCTCTGGTTTTTAAGTTTCCATTGAGAAGTCGGCTGTTATTCTGATGTTTTTTCATGTGTGGTTTTTCTCTTGAAATTTTCACCACCCTCTCTTCATTCTATATTTTTGGAATTTTAACAAAAACATGCCATGAGGATTGTAGTTTCTTTTCAGATTCTGTCTGTTTGGTGTTTTGTGTGCTTCTTGTGTCTGTATGAGTATGAAGTTTTCTTTTTTTATTGAAAATAGATTGTTCTCTCATGCAATCCATCCCAACCACAGCCTCTACTCCCTTCTCTCTTCCCAGCACCACCACCGCCCCTCTCTCCCAGATCCACCTCTTCTATTTCCCTTAAGAAAAGAGCAGGCCTCCAAGAGACAACAATTTTTTTCTATGATCCTGTTGAAGACCTAAGTCGTTGTTCTGGGACTCTTCTTCTTATAGCTATATCTAATAGATTTTTCTGAGTTTCAATTCTATTCTCATTTCAGATTTTCCACTAGACCCTAGACATCCTATGATGCCACTCTAGAAAGGGATAGAGATGTCTCATTCCTTCCATAGAGAGTTAAAAGTTCTAATGCCTACATGGTGTCCACTGACTTCAAGGGTTGGAGATGTATAGCAGCCTGTGAGCCCAGCTCTCCTTCCACTTCCAGGGTTGCTAAGAGAATGCTTTTCAGGAGCAGGACTTAGAAAAATTTCTTATCTATGATAAATTCACACAGAACTGTTTGGGTCACGCTCTTTTATTCTCCTGTTAAAGCTCTAATTCTCTCTACAGCTCTAATTCTTCCTAAGTTCTAAATCCTTCTAAGTTCTAATTCTTTCTAGTTCTCCCCTGGACTACACAGCTATATACATATTTAACAGGAGGCTTTTGGCAATAAAAAGAAGAGTTACAAAGGCTGCCTCTGAAGGTCATAGCACATTCCTTGAGTAAATGATAAGAAGCAGGGACATTTACCATGGCAACACATAGGCAGGACATAATGCCATTAAAAGCATCCCAAACCTGAAGATATATTTTCTTATCCTGTTTGGAACCCCAGGTCACAAGGAAAGGAACTTGTAACTCTTTATTCAAGGCTGTGAAGCCAGACCATCTTCTGTAGCCCTGGCTAATTGTGAAACTTTTTCCACATAAAGTTGTTTCTCTCTGGACTTGGTTAATTGGTTAATTGTTATTCTTGTCCTTCATATAAATTTTAGGATTTAAACACAAACCGTTAGTTAGCTGAGCCTTGAGTTTTGTATCATAAACTGAGATTAGAAGTTTGTGTAGAGTGTTAATTGTAAGAAATTTAGTCAATAGTGGCTGCTGGTCTCCGTTATCAGCCAGGCCTACCTAGAAAAACTGGCACAGTATTTTAGATTGCTTTGTGCTTAATAACCTTGGTTAGACATCTGCAATTCTGTCCTTGTGCATATCTGTAAAGTTTTAACTTATGAACCATTTACAGAGACATTTAGTCTAGTTTGAATTTGTTCTAAGGCCCAAAATCAGCCAATAGTATGTGACTTATCTTAGCACTGAGTTGAAATTGCTGTTTTATTTACGCAAGTCTAAGCTAGTGATAAAAAACAGGGCCAAGCCGGGCGGTGGTGGTGCACGCCTTTAATCCCAGCACTCGGGAGGCAGAGCCAGGTGGATCTCTTCGAGGCCAGCCTGGGCTACCAAGTGAGTTCCAGGAATGGTGCAAAGCTACACAGAGAAACCCTGTCTAGGAAAAAAAAAAAAAAACAGGGCCAAAGTGTCTTACAGTCCTCATGGAACAACAGAACTAGTTATGAAGTATATCCTAGTATATTTCCTATATATCAAAATTATACAGAAGAAGTCATCTTCTTGACCATCCACAGATATATGTTCCCATAAGATTGAGATGTAATCATGAGATTACATGTATATACTACCTGAAAATGCACAGTAATAGGGAGATTCCACAGGTATTTTTGCACATGTGAAATTACAGGCAGAAACAACAGTGTTCAGAGGCTATGCTCCTTAAGTCTTGGCTGATGGGGTTCCTCCATCAGAGAATTATTCATCTGGTGGGTTGACATCTGAATTATCAATTGCTCTCTGTTGTATCTGTGTCATAGCCCATGACAGCTTGTGGACATGACAGGGATGGAATACTGGTTACTGATCAGAGATTATAAAATATTTGACTCATTATTCACCCTTCTCAGACATTATCCTAAGAGAGTTGATGGGTACTTTCTCACAATGATGAGTCCTCCTCAAACTATGTGGGTGTGGGTGTGGCTAGGATAACAGAATTTACGTGGATGTGACTAGAATATTGTACATCTTCATCCAAAAGGTACTTTTGCTTTGTTTTCTTTTTTGTTTTGTGTGGGTTGTTCATTTACTTTTTATCTTTCTGTGTTGTTCCTTTCTGGGTTGAGATAGTCAGTTCCCATTGTCAGCTTGATAGATTAAGAAACATTTAGGCATTAGTGAAGTACACATTTAGATGTGTCTATGAGGGCTTTTCTAGGAATACCTTTTTAAAAGACCCATCCTGAATTTGGATGGCATCATCCTCTAGGCTGAAGTTTTAGGTGAAATAAGAAAGGAGTAAAGAAAAAGCCACCTGAGCTCTGTGGCTCTGCCTTCTCTGCCTCCTGATCCATAGAGATGTGAGCAAGCAGCCTCTCCCCACTCCTGGACAGTCGTTCATGCCTTCTCTGCCATGATGGACTATATCTCTGAACCGTGAGTTAAAATAAACATTTCCTCCTTCAGTTACATCTTGACAGGCATTTGATCAATGCAATGAGAAAAAAATAACTGAGCACTGATCCTGTGGCAAGGATGAAGCTTTTCTTTGAACTACTTGTTAAATGTATGTTCCTTGGTTGTTTTTTTTTTTTTTTTTAATCTGAGTTATTTTCTTTTTTAGGTCCAAGTCTGGGACACACATTAGGCAAATAGAAAATGCAGGAAACTTAATAAGGTTTCATTTCTTGATCCCAAGATTCCCGGCTAGTCTATCTGCTTCTCTTCCCAATCAGTATCTTCCTGTGTTTGCATTGTTTATAATGTAATATGCAGGATTTCATTATTCATTTCAGGAAGGATTTATACTATTATATCTCCATTCAGTTTGCTCTTTCCTTGAAAGCTGAGGTTCTGAGATTGAAATTCTATTCTGTCCTCTTATGCCTATAGCCTTCTTTCTTATTAATTCTCCAAGTTCTGGGAAGATTGTTAAAAGATATATTTTAGGGCCGGGCGGTGGTGGCACAGGCCTTTAATCCCAGCACTCGGGAGGCAGAGCCAGGCGGATCTCTGTGAGTTCAAGGCCAGCCTGGGCTACTGAGTGAGTTCCAGGAAAGGCACAAAGCTACACAGAGAAACCCTGTCTCAAAAAACCAAAAAAAAAAAAAAAAAAAAAAAAAAAAAAAAAAAAAAAAAAAAAAAAAAAAGATATATTTTAGGCTACACACAATTTCTCTGAAGATGTGATTTTATTTGTACCTCTATCATGTCTACTACATATGTTAATTTTACTCCATTACATTATTAACTTCTTTAAAAAAAAAAACCTTTTGTGTGTGTGATAATGCATGGCACGGTGTGCATGTGGATGTCAGAAGACAACTTGGAAGAGTCAGTCTTGTCCTTCCATCTTTGTGAGGATTCCCGGCACCAAAAATCACATTGCCAGGATTATCCAACAAGTGACTTATCCTCTGAGCCACCTCAATGAAACATTTTTTAAAATTTGTTTTTCTTTTCTTTGTTTGTTTTGTGGGTTGTTTGGTTGGTTTTTTGTTCGTTTGTTTTTGTTTGATTGATTTAGAAATCCTTGACTTATGAGAGATATCCAGATGTGATATTTATTAGTAAGATGGCTTTATGTCCTTTCTTTCATTTCACCTCACCTATTTTTATGCAGTTTGTATCCTCTTTCCAGATGTAAAATTACTGTGCTGGTGGCTTTTATAGAGCCTTTCATATAAGTCCGAAGGAGCATATACCAAAATGTATGCCTGCTGTGTGAGCAACAGATTGTTCAGTGGTTAAGAACATTTACAGCTCTTTCAGAAGACCTGGGTTTAATTCCTAGAACCCACACTGTAGCTCAAAACCATGTTTAAATGCAAAAGACTCAGTGCCTGGTTCTGACCTTTGGGGACTCCTGCATGCATATGTGCACATAAATGCACTCAGGCATGCACATACCTAGCTGTAAGTTAAATAAATAATTTTTAATTAAGCAAAGGACATGCCATTCTAGAGAGACAATAGAATTACAGAGTAGATACTCAAATATCTGCTCTTTCTCCCAAGTAATGCAAGAGCAAGTAACCCCATTCCAAATTCATGTGGATGCCTATTAGTCTAATGAAAATTCAGAAACAGCTATGTGACCACTTTTAGAGAACTGTAAGCTAGGAAAATAGTATTATTATACTTTATAAGCACAAACTACAGTATAAGAAACTTCTTTTAGATTCTGTTCGAGTTGCTGTTATAAACTACCCCCCCCAAAAGTAACTTAATGGAGAAAAGGTTTACTTAGCACAACTCAAGGTTAAAGCCTATCCCTGGGGGAAGTCAAGGCATCACAAATTTGAAAGGACTGGTTACATCCCAGCCAGAGATGAGAGCACAGCCCAGTGAATCAATGTAGACAGGTCAGTGTTCAGCTCTTTCTCCACTCTTGTACAGGTAAGATTGTAAAGCTGCTGTAAAAACCGGGCTGCTGGCTTTAAGACTGGGTCTCCCCACCACAATTAACCCAATGAAGATGGTAATTCCTCACAGCATTTGCTAGAGGCCTACCACCCAGGTGATTTTATATTCTGTCAAGTTGACGATCAGTACTAACCGTCACCACTCTACCCCTCCTGTAGAGGATGCCAGGCCTCGAATGTTCTTCAGGGCCCTCTCAGTCTTCCACCTTGCATGCCTTCAAAATCAACACCATAGGATAATGTTCCCAAGTTCTGCTGCCAGTGCATGATGTAGCCCAGCTTTCTTAGACCATAAATGTGTCAGATTCTGTATGCAGACCCCGAGGGGAATTCTCCTGTTGCCCCAGTGCGGAACATCAGGTTTCTCTTTAATGACATTAAACTCTTTAACAGTTACAGCTATTTTGTTGTCTTCACTCTCTTTGCCCAAAACTTTAGGCTTGCTCTTAAACATTTCCCTCGTCAAAGTTAGTCCATTATCTTGATCTTCAACTTATCTCGTTTCCAGGACACAGGTAGAACGAAGCCAGATTCTTGGCCAATATCAGATGAATGGCCTCTAATCCAAGCATTAAGTCATTTTTCTACTCTGAAACTTCAAAGTGCTGTGCCCCCACTGTCTGTAATTCTGCCAGCATGCTTCCAAGTACCCACAAGAATGGCCCACTAAACTCATCTCATATCACTGAATGGCTTTTCCAGCCCCAAATATCAAACTCTTCCACGGTCTTCCCACAGAACCATCTTAAAAGCTTAAAATATAGATAGTCAGGTCTTCTGTAGCAACAGTCCCACTTCTTGGTACAATCTTTATTTGTCAAGGTTCTCTAGAGGAATGTAACTCATAGAATGCATATATATATATATATATATGTATATATCAAGGGGTAATTTATTATATTGTCATACACAATACAATACGGGTATTCCAACAATGCCTGTCTTCACAATGGAGAAGCTGAGACCTTGGTAGCTGCTCAGTCTATGACGGTGTATGCTTCAGCAGTCCCAATCTGATGATAATGCCTGAAGGATTCCTGGAGAATCAGGTGTATTCAGTCCATTTTGGATGGCTGAAGACACTTGGTTTTGATATCACCAAAAGTGGCAGCAGTAGGTGAACAGGGTTGATGAACTCAACAGCAAGGCATGAATGAGTCAGGTAAATAACTTGACACATAACTAAAAGGTAACCCAAAGAAAAGCAGGAAAGAAAAAACAAAGCCTTACCTTTCACCTCTTTTTATTTGGCTGCCACCAAAATGGAGCCCCCACTTAGGGTGGGTCTTTCCATACCTAACCTGATCCAAAAAAATCACTTATAGGTGTGCCCAGGGGGTTATCTCTTAGTTGACTCCAGATCAAGTCAAGTTGACAACAAATATTAACCAACACAGAAGCAAACAAGCAGATAATCATCACTGTTTAGTGTGAAGCTTCAAAACAAAGAAACAACACCCTCAATCCAAGGATTTAAGTAACAACACACACCATGGGCCAGGTTTGATATCGCACACCTATGACCCTAGCCCTGGGAAGACCAAGGCCTAGAAGGTCATGAGTTAGAGCCCAACATGAGATACCTACATAGTGAGTTTCCCATTTCAAAAAATCAGAAGACAAGAACCATCCTAAAATTACAACCTATCAAACACAGGTGGCTGGTGACACTGTCACAGAAGAAAGCTAGGACGACACAACCTGAGAAAAGGAGAAATGGATGCTGAAGTTTACACTCATTGCAAGAGTCAGGCCGAAGCCCAAGGGAGGGGAAGGTCCTAGGTTTCACTGTTTCTCAGTCCAAGGGATGGGAAGGTCCTAGGTTTCACTGTTTCTCAGTCCAAGGGATGGTAAGGTCCTAGGTTTCACTGTTTCTCAGTCCAAGGGATGGGAAGGTCCTCGGTTTCACTGTTATTAGACTGTGCACAATTGTCTCTGGTCCCACGATGTAAAGGGAATGATGTAAATCATGGGTAAACTAATTTTTCCTAGAAAGAAACAGAGAATAGGTATCTGAAGGTTTATAGACTACATGTCTCCACAAATTAGCCAGAGAATACACATAACTAAGAGGACCTGGCCATCCCCCAGTAATACTTCATTTATATAATAAATCACAGACCTGAGTTATCCTGCAAGCTGTTATTTCTGGCACTCATGTAAACACAGCTCACTTCTGCTGCTTCTTCACAAAGAGCCAGTTTCACCTCAATGTACAGTACTGCCTCCAAGTTGTGAAAACCATCACAACTAAACATAAATCTATCTATTGGCTGTTTTGAAAATATGTATGTTTTCTGTTAGTTAAGAATCCTGGATTAGCAAATTACCACCTCATTGATCATATTTAATTTTTCTATTTTTCTATTTTTCTATTTTTCATATTTCACCTGAAACTTCCCCCCCATCACCAGATGAAATTGAAAACATGAATTCTACTAGGAAAGTGTGTCCATTGAAAACACTAAGTAGAACTGAAGAAAACAATTTTTTTCCAGAGACAATTGAATAACTAAACCAAAAACTAGTCTCCTGGAGATAACCTTGGGTTAAAAGGTTCTTGTATTTTCTTGAGAGCTTTTCCTGCTGAAATTTCTAAGAGCCCACTGGTTGTACACAGTGGCAGAATGCAACTATGATTTAGCAACCCCAGGCAGACTTATATAACAAAGGTAAGACATGACTGGCTATATTTCTTATCCATGAGTAAAGTAATTTTCAATTGTACAAATTAACGTTTGACCAGAATCCAGATGCTAATTGCAATACTGGGCAGAGTGTACTCAAGGTTTAATTCGCAGCAAAAAGAGAGGAGGCTTGCAGTATCAAGCTCTGAACTCTGTGCTTGAATGCTGCAGCTTTTCCTACAGCAAAATAACATACTACAACATCATTGTTCGGCAGCACCATAGGTATCTCTGTGGGAATTCTGTAACAAATTACTGACAAGAGTTGGCCTATTTAATCCATAATCGTGAATGCCATCAATGCCTATGGTTAGAAGGCTATAAAGCTAAAGAATAGCACACACTTGGGTCTTGTTCAAACTAAATTACTACAGAACAAGGGCCAAATAGCAAAGTAACCACAACTGCATCTTTAGATAGTCCTCCTAAAATTATTTCTTTGTCCTGAAAATTAAATGGAAAAATACAGAATTCCTTTTCAAAGCTGGGAATTTTATTTAATCTGGTAAACAAATATTTAACTCCCTATCCAATGATGATTTGCTTTTCTTATTAACACCCACACTTTCCATCAAAGAACATAGAATTCAGAAATTTATTTGAGTGTTCTATAAAGTAAACGATTTATCACATAAAAATAGTTATTGATATCAAGCAGTAAATTTGAGAGCTTTGAACAGATGCACAAAGAATATAAAAATTGCCAACCAAGCCATGAGACATTTTTGTAGTGGTGAGCAAAGGACATCAATTACACTGTGTGTTTAGGTGAGGAGTATGAGACAGTATTCCCCCTGACTTCCAAATGATCACAAAAGACACACAAGGTAGTGAAACTCAGCATTGCAAAAGGAAGTTCAGCTTGAATACTTGAAGGCTGGAAGATGGATAAAACATGATGTTAGAAATGAGGAGGGAAAAGTTCAATTTAAAACATGTTTATGATGCTTAAATTAGCAGGAGCTAGGATGACAACAGAAATGGAAGCCTAAGAGAAATCATCTGGCTGTGAATAGCTGCAATGATCTAGAGCGACATGATGGAGTTGCATGAGGAGTGTGATTAATAGAAAAGACATCACAGGTTCAAAGAAAGACCTGCCATTCTCAGTGATTTACAAAGGATGTCATAGACATCGGTTCACTTCTGACAAAATCCCTGTGAAAGACTGTATTATATCCAGTTTCCCCATAAGGAATTTTAAGGATGAGTGCCTCACCTAAGTATGTTTAGCTCATATCTGGTAGAACGCAAAGCATAGTCAATTTTTTTAGCTGTTTGTCTAATATTATTTCCACTCTACCACCGCATTCTTGTCATGGAGGACAAAGCAGTAAGATGTCACAGCACAAACACTACAGGAATGAAAGTGTCACAAGTTCAAAGTCAGGTTGAAATGTTTCACTTCAGCACTCTGCTTCCCCAGACCTTGTCAGTCACAGTTATAAGATCACATTAGTGGCTATGACCCACCAGCCTTATACCACCTTCATCAGACACAATCTTTTGCAAACAACTCCAGAGTCTTCTGAGGGTCCCAGCATCATCTCAAAGGTTCTCACAAGTTGTTTGTTCTCGATCTCATAGTGTGTCTTTTTAGTGACTGCCACTGTCTTTCATAAATATCTTATTACCACATACAAATTGTATGTAATAATGTGTTTCATTATGGCATGTTCAGGCTGGAGAGATGGCTCAGTGGTTAAGAGGACTGCTGCTTTTCTAGAAGTCCTGAGTTCAATTCCCAGCAACCACATGGTGGTTCACAACCATCTGTAATGAGATCTGGTGCCCTCTTCTGGCCTGCAGGCATACATGCAGGCAGAACACTGCACATGTAATAAATAAATTTTTTAAAAACCCATATTTCATTATGACATTTTCACATGTATGTAATGTCTATAGTTATATTTGTTTTGATCCTATTAAGCACCAGTACCCTCTCTTGTCCCATTCACACTCCTTTGATTCCACTTCTTTCCAACTAGCCACGTCCTTTTGAGTGTAACCCAATGAATTTTGTTAGTCTTTCTTAAGGAAGCACAAGTGACAAGCTAGTTGAAGGAGAATGGGCACCTTACTAGTGGCTATATCAAGGTCCTCCTCTAGCAACCAATAACTGTCTATAAATCCCAGCAAGGCAAGATGCCACATGGGTGTGTCCCCCTTTGAGGGCAAGATGATAATGGGCTGAGTCTTACACAGATAATCAGAGATGATGTAAGTAAAAGAGTGCCATGGCCACATCACACCCAGAAAAAAAATTCCATGACACTCAACTCTTGGGCTCTTAAACTCTGCCCTCCCTTCTGTTCCCTGAGCCTTGGAGGGGGTGATATTGATTCTCCGTTTAACTTTTTAAATTTTATTGGTGTATAGAGGGGGGAATGGATAGACATGACACAGTGTCCAGGTGGAGTTCAGAAGACAGCTTTGTAGAGACAGCTCTGACCTTCTAACTTTACAAGGGGTCCAAGAATCAAATTGTGGTCCCCAGAACTGCAAGCCTTTTCCCATTGAGCTGCCTCATCGGCTCTAGATGTCCAGTTTAGAATTAGAATTCACAGGTCATTGATTATCAGCACGTTGACGAGTTATAAGTCTCTGAATCACTGCACAGTGCACAGGAACCCATCCTGAGTAAAGCCGAGAGCAACAGTAATCGATAGGGATAAAAACGGTTACTCAGAAGTCAATTTGGTGAAACAAAAATCATATTCATCTAACAAAACAGCAGCTGTAGTGTTGCCACTAGGTGACATTAAAGCCACTTAAAGGCTGTGCCAGTTAGTGCCGCTACCACGGCTTCCTTACTAGAAAACAATAAGCACACAGAACAGCTCCCTCCCCACAATGTCCTCCAGAACTTCTCAGCTGCTCAACCTAGCATGCAAAAGGCCTCCACCTGTGTTTCAGAGAGTTCACTCTCTCATCCTTATCTCAATTGTCTCCAATTAAGTCATTCTAGCTGTTGACTTCCATCAAACGTATTTCTTTTTCTTACTGAAAAGTGCCTTTCCCAAAAACCTTGCAGAGAAATGAACCCTCAAAGAGGCTTTAGGCAGAATGCCTTTCCCTATGTTACACATTATAATTCATGGTGAGTTCAAAGAACTAATGTCTTCTGGAATCTGTGGTATGAAGTTCCTCTAATCTGGATCTAGTTTTCTCCAGACTTAATCCAGGTAATGTGGAGGGCAGTGCCATGCTGCTCTCTTCAGCTCAGCCTTCCACCTCATCTTCCTAACAGATGTTCTGATGAATAAAACATCAGCCTACAGGTTCACGCTTCAAGCATTTGTCCCCCAGCTGTTGTAGATGTTTTGCACAGCTGTAAAACCTGTAAGAGGTAGGACCTATCTGGAAGAAAGAGAAGACAAGGGTCAGGCTTTTAGAGGTGATAGGCTTGTCTTGGTTCAGCATGTTCTGCTTCCTGGTATATATATATATATATATATATATATATATATATATATATATATATATATATATATATAGTGTATGTGCACAATTAACTTTAAAAAAGAGGCCATGAATAGGAAAAAAGAGCAAGGAGAGGTACACGGGATGGTTTGAAGGGAGAAATGGTAATGGGGATATGGGGCAGTTATATTAAAATCTAAAAATAAATAAATAAACTATTTTTAAATGCTGTGAGTGTGAGAAGATGATTATCACGGGTAAAAACTAGAGGCAGTAGATTTGGCACGAAGTGTTAGAAAGAGCTGTAGTGAGTGCATCTTTTCAAGGCCCAGTTGGTTGCTCTCCCAAATTTTTGTTCATTATGGGAGCTGGGTCATAACTGGAGAGCATGTATTTAGGATATGGTAGGATATGGCAGAGAGAAGCCATGCAAAGCAGGACGGTGATATGATCCAAAGGCCACCTTTACTCTGAGATGATACTGCTTTGTGGTATTAACGCTTTGAAAATGTATTCTTTTGGATTCCTTGGTGCAGTTTTCTTTATTTTTTTTCATTGTACATTTCAGCATCTCATTAGCCAAATAGAAAAATTCTCAATTATGGACCATTCTGTCTGACATGAACACCTAATGTCAGAGTCATTTTTATCACACATCAACTTCAGGGCAGGAAGGACAACATCACTGAATAGCACACTTAATTGGATATTATGTGCACTCTTTGGCATCATGTGTGAATGTGATTTAGTTATTCCACACAGCAGTCCCCATGCAATTAGCCATTATTTACTTGTGGCTCAATACTCTGAGCACTACCAAGACAGGAATTGTTCTTTTTTTATTCCTATAAAGATTTTAGTACCAGAAGCTTGTGTCAAACATAGAACTACTATAGAACACATAAACCTTCCTCTCCAATCACCAGTACCGTAGAAGACAGAGAAAGAGCCCCAAAGAGAAGTCAGATGTTTCTCTCAGCTCTTCCATTCCACTCCCAGGTTGGTTAGGGAGCAGCTGGGCTCAATCAATGTTAGAAATCAAGCAAATTAGCCTGGCAGTGTGGGGCAGCTTAATTTCTGGAGGGCATTCAATCCTCCTGGTATAAAAGTCATAGAAAATTAACGACAGCAAAAGAAGAGTGTGAGCCATGGGATAATGTAGACTTGTGGGTAAGTCACCAAACACTCTCAGATCTTAAGGGCTCTTCACATCTGCAAAATGGTATTTGTCCTTCTATGATTATCATAGGTATTGTTCTGAAATTTTAAAGAAGAAAAATTGTGTCAAAGTTTTTATTATTTTGTGCATGCATGTTCAATATGTGCTATTATTCGTGCAAACATGTGTGGAGAGACTAAATGAAATCCTTGGGTATTGCTTGGTGGATGTTTTTCACTTCTCCTTCAGCCATTGTCTTTCTTTGGGGCCTGTGACTCACAAAGCAGGCCAGGCTGGCTAGCTGAGCAACCCCATGACCCTCTGGTCACTGTTTCCCCAGCACTAGAATTACAAGCATATACCACCACATCTGGTTTATTTCATGGTTTTGTTTTTTGTTTGTTTGTTTGTTTGTTTTGTTTTGTTTTGTTTTTTGCATGGGTTCTGAGTATCAAACTCAGCTCCTCCTCACACCTGCTTGGCAAATACTTTAGACACAGTGCTATCTCCTCAGCCCAGTAATTATTTTTGAGCAAGGAAAATGAATAAAGAAGAGTCATTTGATTCTGGAAGGCCACTGATCACATGATTTCCAAATGCCCAGTCCCTAAGTCAAGGGAAAGACTGAGAGAGCAGGTTAACCTAGCATTCTTGATCTCTGGCAAAGATCCTCACTTCCTATCTATCAGCAATAATATCCACTACTAATAAAGAGTCTAGTAACAGCCTTGTCTTAACATCCCATTCATGCTGAGCATAAACTGCTTCCCTACTCACCCAGGAGCGTGCTTATCTTTTATGCTCTTTCCTATATGCTAAGCATGAAACTTATGCACACAGAGTCATTTTTGTGACTGAGAGAATCTTTAATGATTTCTAAAAACACTTAATATAAAGCACTTATTTAACTCCAGAAGGATATAGTAACAAAAAGTGTGTTGTCCCCCTGACTTACACTGCTTTATTCTACCCTAATAGCTATGATTCACCTCTCTGATTATGTCACCAAGAAGAGTAAAAGCCCATTATATAAGAACAACCATTTACAGGATTTATTGGTATTGTGTGTATTGCACTACTCATCAAAACAAATGGAGAGCAAACTTCTCTGTGATTGTTGAATCTAACCCTCTTGGGATTGTGTCAAGAAGAATATAAACAGGCAGACACTCCATCCTCCAAGAGCCCATCTGTATCCTGAGCTGTAGCAAGGTCCTCAGACGATGAAACCTCCAATAAGTCATCAGAATCATAGGATTCTGGTTCCCGTTAACAACGAAGCACCCGGCTATTCTTTTCTTCTGCGGTGATAATACTATTTTTCTGAAGCGAATACAGAGATATTTCAATGGTTTGAGTAAAAGAGCTGGCTTT
The DNA here is from genome assembly GCF_949786415.1 of Peromyscus eremicus. NCBI lineage: Eukaryota > Metazoa > Chordata > Mammalia > Rodentia > Cricetidae > Peromyscus > Peromyscus eremicus. The sequence goes on along the minus strand of NC_081418.1, from coordinate 25,213,977 downwards.
TTTTTATTTCAAAATATAACTGTGACCAGAACAATGCTACTTTTCCCCCCTAGCCATTGTTCCTTTTACTTTTACCAACAGAATTGCCTATAAGCTTCTTTTTATCAAATTTTACTTTGAGAGACTCTGCATTAAAATTCCCTTGGTGTGCCCCGCTGCTTGAGTCAGAGCACAGAGAATTATAGCTTCGGCCTATCTGTAAAGTCAGTGTGTTGGCACAGACACCAGCCAGCTCTCCTACAAAGGAGCCTTATGAATCATGAATCAAATGAACAGCATCATAAAGGCGCACACCTCTGGAACTATCCATTCAATGCATTTTGGGGAGGAGGTGGGGGGAAAATACTTATTCTCTCATTTCTGAATCCATGGAAGTAAAGTTTTAAAGGTTTATATTTATTCAACCCTATAGTTCATTTTTCTTCTCATATTTTTATGGGGTATTCCTCATTTACAATATTTCTCCCATAAGAAAACCTAGTAAAGGCAACACCTTGTTTGCCCAATACTCCCCCAAAAGAAAAAGGAGGGGGTCACAGAGACATAGGCTACTGTAAGCCCCTTGATGGAGGTACCACAGTGTCGATAACAGCATGAACCCAACAGAGGTCAGAGGACATGCTCACAGGCACAAAGGTTAAAGGCAGTGGTGGTGACTCCCCGGTGCTGTTCATAGATAGTCCGAAGTGTTTTTTATAATAAATGTCTCTTGAATTAATGACATATTGAGCATAAGAACAGCTTTACTTAAAGTTCCTTTCTATTGTTTTCCCACCTCTCTTATCACTGTAATTTATTAAAACCGAAATTAAACAATGAGGAGCTTAGGAAACATTTAATTATAGTAAAGACATTCTATACTGTTGGTGCATATATTATCAGAGAGGGTGAATGGGGGAATTTTATTCCTGTGCAGCCCTGCTCAAGGGTGAGAGCTAATACCTTCCCTTCCACCATGACCTGCTTTAAATGCTATGAAGTCCACCCTTTGTTTCTGGGGTTTGCTTTTTTCACACTGAAAAGACCAGCTGCAAACGTGCACTTAAATACATCTAGAAAAGGTTCACGAAGGCATCAGTGGAGTAGGCTCCCTGGGAGCTGGGCAACATCAAGGATTTCATACAGTCCACAGCATCAAGGAAAAGCTATTTCCTCAGCGTCTACCCATGTGCCAACCCAGCAAGGACCTGTCTTTGGTCTCACTAATCTACCGACCTGATGCTATTCTCTTCTATGGAAGTTTCATTTTAAAATAATAATAATAATAATAATAATAATAATAATAATAATAATAATAATGCATATTCCCCAGACTGACTCCTGGAGAATTAGGTATGCCGGGAGCAACTTCTTCATGTGCTTCCAAAGCCACTTCTTTCCCTGTGCTTTTCATTGCTGTTTGTCACAGCCTTCATATGACCATGAAGTCACTGTAACAGTCAAAGACAGACATTCATAAACAGGACAGAAAGACAGAGCCCAAAGAATTCATATCAAGGAACACAATTCCGGCACTTCTTCATAAATTAATCTATCCTCTGTTGAGGCTTTTTTTTTTTTTTTTTTTTTTTTTTTGGTGGTTTCTGTTCCAAGTTGCCAACTCCAGTTCTTAACTGACATGACAACTATCGTCTCTCTTGTGCCTGAGAGGATCGGGTAGCTGTGTCTTTCTCAATTTTCTTTCTGTTGTGTTATCATAGTTGTAATGTCAGTGCCTGCTTCTTTCAGACTCTTCCCTTTTATTTCTCAAGTGACTATTTCCCTTTCAATCAAACGCAGCATTTAAAAAGCTAGATTTTGTCTTGTGAAAATATCGATTCTGGTGTGTGTTTCAAGAGCCAGTCTGAGAAGTGAAAAACTGAATACCTATTGATTTTTTTTTCTCTTTGCACTGCAATTATAACAATCTTAACTCTCCTCAAGGCAATGTGAGAAATTATTAACTAGTGAAGGAATAATCATTCCATGGAAATTGTGGAAATTTTTAAAACTTGAGATGTTTGATCAAGTAATAAGAGGAAAGGGAAACAGATTTACAACTAAATCTTGATTTCTTCTAAAGCTTGAGTTACTCTTCTTTTGGTCAGCATAGCGTTTTGTTTTGTTTTTTTCTATCATTCAGGTTGCATAGAGAAGAGACGTCCCTTGAAGAGGGTGGTTGTCTGTGTTTATTCTTGTATCTCACCTAAAGAATGAGGTCTTACAGAAGATTTGGCAGTAGCTTCCAAGCTAACAAAGAAACTAAACCCGGAAGACATCTGCAAACTCAGACTGCAGCCGGATGGTCTGAACCTTCAGAAGGCATCCTGAGCTACAGACAGCCTAGAGTACAGATTCTCAATACAGTCTCTAATGGGCCAGAGTGTGTTGTATCAAAGATTTTTCTGTAAAGAACTAAAGAGTTCACAAACTTTTATAAAGAAGATATGTATGGTATTTAATTCTCCTGCTACTAGAAACATATCCTTCCAGAGAAGTGGTTCTCAACCTTCCTAATGCTGTGACCCTTTCAGCTCCTCATGTTGTGGTGACCCCCAACCATAAAATGATTCTCATTGCTACTTCATAACTGTAATTTTGCTACTGCTATGAATCGTAATATTTTTTTTGGAAATAGGGGTTTGGTAAAGGGGTCATGACCCACAGGTTAAGAAGCACTGTTCTAGATACATAATAATAAAAAGGAAGGCAATTTCAAGAGTATGAATGCCAACATAGAAAAGAGATAAACAAACCTGGCTATCCCAGAGGAACTGATGGCTGATTTGTCTGTTGGCAGCATACCATGAAGTTGAGAGAATAAACTCTTCATTCCTAATATAGAATTTTGGCAGCAAATTGTGAATCTAAAGTAAACACCTGTTTTATATGTGTAACCCTGTTACATGTTAAGTGACCTCATTTCATCCTTAAAAAGTCATCCTTTTGTCAGTTAGCTTTTTAATCGCTGTAACAAAACATCTTAGAGAAATCAACTTAAAGGATAAAACCAATTGAGCCCTCAGATCCAGAGGATTAAGCCTGTGCTTCATTAGCCCCATCACAATGGGCCTGTGGCAGAACAGAGACACTCCCCTCATGGGAGATGAGAAGAAAAAGGAAAAGCGAGCCTAGGATGAGACACTCCTTAAAGCACACCTCAGTGCCCATGCTTCCTTCAACCAGATCTCCTCCCTAATGCCCCATTCAGCTATGAAATCATCAGTGGCTTAACCCACCAATGATGTTAGCACCTCAGTATCCAAGAACCTTTCAATGGTGCCACTTGCAGGATACCAAGTCTTCAGTACAACATAAGCCTTTTAAGTACATTTTATATATAAAATCTGATTTCCTCAATCAGTATGGCAGTTTCTCAGAAAATTGGCAATAAATCTACCTCAAGACCCAGCTATACCACTCTTAGGCATATACCCAAGGAATGCTCAATCGTACCACAAGGACACATGCTAAACTATGTTCACAGAAGCATTATTCATAATAGCCAGAACCTGGAAACATCCTAGATGCCCTCAACTGAGGAATGGATTAAGAAAATGTGGTACATATACACAATGGAATACTGCTCAGCAGAGAAAAATTAATGACATCATGAAATTTGCAGGCAAAAGAATGGGACTAGAAAATATCATCCTGAGTGAGGTACCCCAGACTCAGAAGGACAAACATGGTATGTACCCACTCATAAGTGGATACTAGGTGTAAAGCAAAGGATAACCAGACTGCAACACACAACTCCAGAGAAGCTAACTAACAAGGAAGACCCAAAGAGGGATGCATGGATTGCCCTGGGAAGGGGAAATAGATGAGATCTCCATGATTAAACTGGGGATGAGGGTGGACAATGGAGGGTAGAGGATAGAGGATGAGAACATAAGGGAATGGATTGTCGAACTGGAACAGGGATAGAGTGGGACAGCAATGAAAGAGATACCATGATAGAGGGAGACATCATGGGGATAGAGAGAAACCGGGTGCTAGGGAAATTCCCAGGAATCCACAAGGATGACCCCAGCCTAGACTACTAGAAATAGTGGAGAGGGTACCTGAACTGAACTGGCTTACCCCAGTGATCAGATCAATGAATACCCTAACTGTCATCACAGAGCTTTTCTCCAGTGATTGATGGAAGCAGATGCAGAGATCCACAGCCAAAAACCAAGCAAAGCTCCAGTCAAAGAGAGAGAAGAGGGATTCTATGAGCAAGTGCATCAGGGTCATGATGGGGAAACCTGCAGAGACGACCAAACCAAACTAGTGGGAACTCATGAAAGTTGGATCAATGGCTGTGGAGCCTGCATGGGACTGGACTAGGTCCTCTGCATGGTCAGACAGTGGCTTGATCTGCTTGGGGGGCCCCCTGGTAGTAGAATCAAAATCCATCTCTGGTGCATGAGCAGGCTTTGTGGAGCCTCCATCTCTGGTGCATGAGCAGGCTTTGTGGAGCCTACTACCTATGACGGGACACCTCATGCAGTCTTGAGGCAGGGCTTGGACTTGCCTCTACTGAATGTGCCTCCTTATGGGAGGCCTTGCCTTCTTGTGGGGGTGAGTGGGGGGGAGTTGGGAGGGGGAGCCTGGGGGGGCGGGAGGAGGAAAGAGGGGGATCTTTGATTGGTGTATAAAATGAATGAAAAAAAGTCTTAATAAAAAAATAAAATAAATCTGATTTCCTCTGATTCTCTAAGCCCATCTCCAATCCTATAAGTGCATTAATGATTCTAGTACTACTACTTAAGTCACTTCTTAAATATGTGAAAATTGTTACAAGCATACTAAACAAAAGCTATTCTAGTACGTTGAATATTTCTAATGTTCATAATCCTTTTATGCAGCTCATAGAAAAACTATAGGCTAGAGATATTTCTCTACAGCTAATTTACAAATTCTTATCTAAGTAATAGTAATTGTAACTAGCAAGAAAAAAAGCGTGTGATGTTAGGGATTAACTAACAACAAATAGGAGAGCTACACAGGGAACATTTTCATCCTTAACACTTTAGAAGGTTGCTGTGAGTACTAAGTGAAGTTTCAGTATCTTAAAGAACATCTTAATCTATCCAGTTAGCATTATCCAGTACAATGTCAGAAAGTGAATAATTAATAATTAATATTATGCTTGTGATTGTCAGTTTTATTTGTTAACTTAACACAAATTAGAATTACCTTGAAAGAGAATCTCAATGTGGAAATAACTAGATTAAGTTGGTGTGTGGGTTTATCTGTGAGAGATTTATTAATTATGTTAAATGATATGAGAAGACCCCGCCCAGTAGGTGGCACCATTCTCTGGATTTGGGTCCAGGACTGCATAAAGGTGGAGAAAGTAAACTGAGGAGGAGGCATGCATGCACTCACTCTCTCTGACCCTGGCTGTGTATGAGATTAGTTGCTTCCATTTTTTTTTCTGTCTTGACTTCCCAACAATGACGGATTACAGCCTAGAATTGTAAGCTAAAATGACACCTTTCCACATAAATTGCCTTTTTTCAGATTATAACAGCAACAGAAACAAAACTAGAGCAGTGGCTTTCTAAACATTCCTTAAAGTTTAGTCACTACTTTTCTGTCTTCCCAGATGCAGTGATGTTTATGGTAATATTCTGATTCTACATACTCTCTGAAGAGTGTCTTTCAACTCAGCCAATATACGAATTACCTGGAAATCTGATTTTAATGCCTACTTTTGCAAATGCCTACTACTCATATTAGTCTCCATTTCATAGTCTCATCATTTTATTGCCTCTGAGATATGTGTGAAATAATTGTTAAAGCTGTTGATAGCTTATTTTTGTTTTGCAGTGTTGGGGATTGCATGGCAATGGACACAAAAGGGAGCGCTGTACCACCGAGCCAAGTTCCCAGTTCCCTAGTCTTAGCTCCCCTAAAGAAAGTGTATTCCTCCTTCATCTTAGGCAAAGGAGTTAAAAAAAAAAGTCATTTAAACCCTAACAGTGACTGATCAGTGACTGAACTGAATAAAGTCCAGCGTCTACAATTTGCCAGTGTTCCTTGGGCATACCATACCGGAATTTGGCTTAGATTCTGGAAGGACTATGTGTTTTAAGTCCTGAAAAATGATTGAAAATTCAATTCTGCCCTTTATAGATGGTGAGCTTAGCTTTGTAGTTTCCTGATTGAAATATGTCCAATATATTAAATAGGTTTTTAAAATTTATTGTATGTGTGTGTTGGGGGGTGGTGTTCACACATGTATGAATGTGCAGATCAGAGGACAGTTTGCAGGAGCTACTCTCTCCTTGCACCATGTGGATTCTGGACATCAAACTCAGGTCATCAGGCTTAGTGGTAAGTGCTTTTATCTACTGAGCCATCTTGCTGGCCCTTGGATAAATATTTTGATGTAGAAATTAGATCTGTCAAATTTCTCCTAGAATGAAGAAACCAAAAGTAATTTCATCCTGCCTTTAAAGTCTTGACCAAGTTCCCAACCTCATATCCTAGGAGGAAAAAAAATGAAGGATAGTTTCAGCTAACTCATGGATTCAATCAATTCTGCTGGCCTTTACAGTTACCAAAAGTCCAGACAATTGTATTAATGGAATTCTTCTCTAAAGTAAGACCAGTCTTCTTCAGAGACTGTGGTAATAGACTTGATAAGCAAAAGCAGCTCCCTCTGAGTGTTATGTCATCTATTCTCTCTATTTTTAAGTAATTTCCCCAAAATCTTTAAAACAACACTCCCAGTTCATCTTATTTTCAAAGTTGGTACTGGGGAATTGAGAGATTGAAGCTCTCCTGTGATCCCATAATCCTGTGATCTACATCATCATTTTTGAGAGAGAATTTTAATCCCATTACATTTAAAGAGTCATAATTTCAATGGTCTTACAAATGAGTCTTTCACCTATAATGATAAAAATATGAAAGTAGTGGTAGAGACAGTATAAAATCACTAGTGTTGCCAACCTGCCTAAAGATGTGGCCACACTTCAAAATACTACAGTCAGAGAGCAGTAGACACATTTATCACATACTACTTGCTTATGACGAGGATGAACACAGACCTCTGTTTTCCCTATGCAATCCCAGTCTGTGGCTATACTCACAAATAACATTACAGTTTGAAGGACAAACTAGTGGATCTCACTCAGGTTTGTGTAGGGACATGAGGTACACATAAAGGTAATATGCATGTTTTCCTGGACCTTCCTCTCAATCTATGCTTGTCTAGAGCATTACCATACCAGAACGTTGGGAATTCTGAATCATGCCCTGTTACATTATGTGCCCAAAGCCAGAGCAAAATAAAGGACTTATAATGTAAATATTCCTTAATAGTCCACACCTTTAGCTTCAGAAATGTGTGTGTGTGCATGTGTGTGTGTGTGTGTGTGTGTGTGTGTGTGTGTGTGTGATATATGCTCGTTCCTGTGTAGAGGACAGTGGCATTTTGCTCTCTCACTCTCTCTGCCTTACTCTAATGGGACAGGATGTCATACTGAACATGGAATTAGGCTGGCTGTCAAAAAAACAAGAATCCTCTTGCCCCGTCCTCCTACCACCTTCCATAGCATCGAAGTTATAAGGGCATGAAACCACATGTAAAGAACATGGATGCTGGGATTCAAATTCAGATCTGCACACATGGGCAGCAAGTGCTCTTACCTGCTGAGCCATCTTCTCAGGCCCATGGAAGTCTTTCTTTTCTATTATGTTCTTCTGTTTTCATCTTTAAGAAAAAAAAAAACTGAGAAAAGTTGCTTTTCATACCTCCTTAAACCTTTGAAGGTAAAAATTGATTCAGTCTCATTAAAGTAGTGTCACATCTGAGCACAAAGTCTTGGCTGTTTTGAAACACTTATTTTATGTTTTTCTCCTTGAGCCTAATAAAGTAATACTTGAAGATGGAGCCAGAAAGCAACTTTGGAATTTTCACCATTATTGCAAATATCAAATAAAACATGATTAGTTCAATTCTCTATGCAGTGAATTTTGGAAAGAAGGCTAAATTATTTGTAGATGACAAATTTCAAAATGTGAAACAGAGAGATCTTGTTGGTTAAATCACTTGAACCATCAAGTTTTTCTTAAAGTGTCTCGATATGCTTTTGACTGATACCATCTGTTCTCTGCTGAAAAAAAATTATTTTACCTTGGAAGGTATTCATCAAATTATAGGTGACATATTTGTTTGAGAATATACTATACCATCTGGTGCTATAAAACTGTTTCTAAAAAATACTGCCACCCTGTCTCAGCTATCCATCCACATTTTTCAGAAGCTCTTTTTGTTGCTCCCAAAACAGAAATGTGATATTTTTGGCTCCAGACTAAAGAAGCAAAGAAAAACATTTGCAAAGAGGTTTTTTTTTTTCCTGAACACTATGGTATTTTACAGCTCTTCACTGAAGAAATAAGTAGGTGTCCAGAAGAATAGAGTATGCAGAAGAAAGGAAGGAAGGAAGGTGGGCTCAAGGAACATTTCATACTGTGAATAGAAAACTACCAGAATAAAGAGCCCCAGAAATCCTTCCCTGCGTTCGGAGATACTGTTTAACAGCTAGGTATGTTATCCTATTTGTAATCATGAAAGCCAAATTTTCAATACAAATATACTGTCACTGGTATTAGAATCCTACAGTTGATACTTGGTGTTGTTAAAAGTTATCTTTTTCTTAGGGCTGTTCTTCTTTTATTTAAAAAAAAAGTGGTAGAAAATTCAAGACACAATCTCTTGTATATTTTTCATTTTCTCTAAGTAAATTTGCAAGAAAACAACTTTTCTCCAACTGTGCTAGTTTCTCACCAGAACAAGGCTTCTCTACATCAGCCCCAAATTTCTATTTGAATATTTTGAATTAGAGCAATGGCTCCAAATCTTCTCTCCTCATCTCACCAGCCTTAGTAAGTGCATCACTGGAAAGGAAAGAGGATTTGTGTATCTTCCACCACATTTCACTGGTGTAGTGTTGAGTCATGCATTTCAAATGTTTATTGAGCACTTACTTGTAGCCAGCATTGCCAACCTCTAAATATGTAACAATGAGCAAAACCAGCTGTGGTATCTCCCATAGAGACCTTAAAGTCCAGTATGTGAGAAGGGCGTTGTTGAAATAACCAACAAAACCAATCTACATGTGTAGGTATATGGAGAGTTCGGAAGAGCTGGGAGTGAATACCTAACATAAAAAAGGTATTGTGTGAAATTGTCAAGAATTAAACACAAAGGTCATGGTAAGCTCTGTGAGGAAGTAGAACTTGATATGAGATGTGAAGCAAGAGTGGCTTGGAGTATCTCAGTAAGAAAGGCATGAATAAGGCTAGGAGTAGCTCAGTAAGGAAGGCAGAAGAGAGACTTGAAAAAAATAAACCCAAGACTTCCACGACCACTAATTTACTAAACCAGCACAATCCTTAACAACAATCTATAAAAATGTGTCCTTATACTCACATCTACGTGTCTTCCCCCTCATCAAGAAAACTTTTCTTTCCAACAGATAGAGACCATTATAGAAAACCACAGTCAATCAAACTGCAGAGTGTGGAGCCCAGCCCCAATGGATACATCGACCATAAAATTCCTACACCTAAGGCTCAGGAAACATTGCAGAAAAGGGGGCAGAACAATTGTAAGAGCCAGAGAATCAGGGAGTTTAGAGTAAAACTGTGTCCCCTAGCAATATCAGAAGCTACCCCCTAAAGTCACACCAACCTGTCTGCCCAAATGTGAGCTGAACAAGGAGGGCACCAATGAACACGCCAAAGTAGATGCCCAGGAGACCTCAACCCTACACAAGGAACTTTGGGCAACTGAGGAAGGCTGGGAGTGAGGGAGGTGTTCTCCAGGGAAGAACACACCAATTGCTTGTCCAGTGCCAAACACTAAGCCCTGAAAACATACGTGCAGGCAGCATTATATGAACTGAATAGGTTGTATTTAGGAATGTATTGTATATACAATGAAAAAAGAGGCCATGAATTTGGAAGGGAGTGGGGAGGAGCATATAGCAGAGTTTGGAAGAAAGAAAGTAAAGAGGAAAATGTAATTACATAAATCTCAAAAAAAAGACACATACTTACGATTAATGTCAGAAAGACTTCATGATAGTTTCCAATGATCCACCAAGAGCAGTTTTCATACCATGACCCAGCAGAACACAGAGGGGGTCAAAGAATGGAGCTGTGAAACATGGAGTTCCTTTGTGTCATCCAAATATTCCACTGTTTTGTTTCTACTGGAAGATTTTACTCAGATCTGAAAGGCCGGACTTGTTCAGAGGGTTGACATATCAAAGTTAAAAATCTATTGTATTTTTTTTGTATTGCGGCCATCAGACTGTAATAAATTAGCGTCTCATGAAAACAGTTCATTTTTACCATCTTTAGTCATTAAGTGCAACTACAGGGCTGATGAGATGGCTCAAAGATTAAAAGCACTTATCCACTTGCCTGGCAAGCTGGATAACCTGAGTTCAATCTCTGGAACTCACACAAAAAGTTAGATGTGTAATCCCAGCACTCCCAAAGCTCACTTGGGGGTGAATCACTTGGGGGAAAGCTCTCAAGACCGCTAGCCTGGTATACGTAGTCCAGTGGAAACAGCAAGATAGCAATAAGATGGAAGGAGAGAATCAACTCACTAAAGGTGTCTCTACCCTCCATACATGTGCCATGGCACATATAGACATATAGATACACACACACACACACACACACACACACACACACACACACACACAGCCATCATCATCATAAAATTATAATGAGTCCAATGACTGTGCTACTCTGTTGGTAATTCAACTCAAGGCTAAAATCAAGACATTGGGCTGCATTTTTCCTTAAAGGTTTTGAGAATGAAATACCTAGGTTTATAAGTTGTTGGCCAAATTCAGTTCACTAGACTATGAGACCGAAGAGACTGTGTCTTGTTCATTATCCACTGGAGCTTCTCTCAGCTCTTTCGTTCTGTTGCTTTCTCATCTGGAAGCCATCAGCTAGATATCATATTCCAGGACTTCAGATGCGCCTCTAAACATCCTTTCAGCTGTTTCCTCTATGTCTGGTCAGAAGAAAACTCTTCACATTAAAAAAAAAAAAATTATGCCATCCAGATTCCCCAGACAATCTGTATTTCAAGGGCTGTGCTCCTTTGTGCATCAGTGAAATCTCTTTTTGCTGTAAAATATATCAAGAGAACAAGGAATTACAGCTTGAGCATCTTTAGGAGGCCATTATTTGGCCATTTTAAAAGATGACTGTCCACCAGCCATAGCACAAAATTATTTCTTTTGAGACAGCTCTCCAAGGAAAAAGATGAGATGCGTAATTTGGTGTGCAATTTGTGACCTATTTGATGTAAAAATTTGACATGTAGAGAGATGGGAACAACATAAAAGATGTGGTACCTTACAGTTATGCTCGTGGCTTCTTGTTAGGGTCTAGGGTTCCTTTGAGACACCATGACTATATGTTATCTTCTTCAGCAGGGTTTGTCTTTTGACACATTTGCCTCAGCCTTGTGCTATAATGTAATATATGACTGAAGCTACTGTCAGCCTTTACCTTTATGTTCCACGAGACTCTCTAAATTCCTTCTGAATAGTACTACATTTGCTTAAGAATTAAAGCCAACAACTGACAATTGGGACTGACATAGTTTAAAAAAAAAACAAAGGAAACAATCAACAGAGTGAAAAAGAAGTCCACTGAGTGGGAGAGAATTTAAATAACCTAAAGCTATAAAAGTTGAGATAATTTGAATTACAACGGTGCTTTAGGTAGCCAGTTCGAGGTTAACAACTTATGCCCCAATTTTAATAAACTTGTATATGTGTACACATGTGTATGTGTACATGTGAGTGTGTGTAATGTATACAGATGTGTATGAATATATATGCATATGAGATATGGCAGGTGTCTGGAGTCAAGTGGACAAGTTCAGGTGTTGATCTTCAGATACCTTCTATCTGTTATTTGAGACAGTTTCTTGTTGACTTGGGAGTTCCCCCATAGTGACTGATCAGCTGGCCAGCAAGCTTCCAGGGATCTTCCTGTTTCTGCCTTCCCTCTTTCTGTCTTCATAAGGAAAATGATGCTTACAGTCATGTCAAAACACAGATCTACCAAAGGACATTTAATCATAGAAAGAAATTTCTCAGGGACAAAAGCCAAGATATGTGACATATTTCAAATAAAAATATTACGAACATCATTTTAAGAGTTATTATTCATATTAAAGACTAAGCTATTGTCTAAGTTATTGTACACAAAAAATATAAATATGTGTATGACACTTTGAAGTGATGGTAGAAAGTGACCAAGTCTGACTATGTCATTAGCTTGCATATCATTCTGATATCCTTGACCCTAGCATAACAATACTAGAATTGTCAGCTTAGGAGAAGGCTAAAATTAATCAACAAAGAGATGCTTTGGATGGGGTTGAAAGTAGAACAGAGCATTTTACAAATAGCATCACAGAGGACAAAGACTAAGCATTGGTTTGGGAAGTCTAACAATTAAGGAGATGCATGCAAATATGGAGATCTCAGAAACAGCTGAATTAGTCCAAATTTTATTCAATGTTCTCAAGAAATGTCGGAAACATTACATATACTTTCCTATTTGTATAGTAATGGATCCTTGGAAAAATAAATGCCTAAGTAGAAATAATCATCTCTAGATAAATTGTGTTCTAGGAAGACGCTCATGGTTGGTTCTAAAAGTACCATTCTCCCTTTCCAGAAAAAAAGTAGTCTCAAATGGGTAACAACTGTTAACAGGTCACAGATTAGTTACTAAGATCAAAAGCAAACAAAGGGACATCAGGCTGCCCTTTAAAAATCTGTTATAATGTCTTATTGTTGCTTAAGTTTGTTTGATTTTAGTACACAAATAACTAAATTATTGATATGGCCTTCACAAGTAAATATTTTATGTAAAATGACAATATTCAACACTTAATTATGGCAAATATTGGATCAAATTAAATATCACAATGTGGAAGAATACAAACAACATTTTAGTTCATGTGTGACTAATTCATATTAGGAGAGGGGACCTAATTAATCAGAAGCAACTTATGTCACATAGATCAGATAAGTAATTATTAATTACACTGAAATTTTGAGATTTTTTTGAGATGTGGAAGCATATGTAAAGCTATATTGAGTTAAAATAATGAAAATCATTAAAAATTATGCCTAAGAGCTTTGGGCAACACTACTCTTTTCCTAAACAAAGCCACCTTATTGGCATGTTTTGAGTAAAGTTGTTAGGTTAAATGTTTCATACTAAGTAGACTTACTGTTCTTTAATGCCAACTTAAATTGTATTGTAAGACCCTTAATTAACTGTAAGACTTAAGACTTAATTAACTTTAAGACCCAAGGCTTAAAAATGTTCGAGTAATTAAAGTAAATAGAAACTGATCCTTGTAACAGAGGATGTGCCACTTAGTAAGTAGGGACACCGGCAACAATATCAAGCAAAAATAGTTGGCCACCAAACACAAATTTTACAGACATTGATTAATTATCACATATTTAATTATATTAATTAATAATTGATTATTGTATTTTTATAGTTAATTGTTATATTAATATAATAATTATTATGTGATAATTGTTATATTATTAATACATTTCCTTCTTAATATCAACTTTAAGAGACTAATATTAGTAGAGTGAAAACAGAGCCTTAAAGCATGTTTAGTAAGGGAAACTCAGAGGGTTGATTCTAGAGAGCTTCTGCACTCTGTATGTATGTGAGCTAATGACATGAGGAAACCTACTGTCCCATAACAACTAATACAAATTAATAGACAGGAATAAAAGAAACTCAACTACTCAGTGTGAAACAATAATTTTTAAGCTTCTAATTTAAGCTTACATAATGACATTTTAATATTATTTGATATAGCTACATCTTAAAAATATATATATTCAGAGATATTAAGATTAAATTAAAAATAAGTAATATGTGGCTTTTTAAAAAGAGAGCAGTTAGATCACAGAGGTAAGTGGTCTTCCTGTGTACAGCCTACCTTCAACACAAAGCTCTATAGCACTCTTGTTTATTTCAGTCTACCCGGTTTGTGTAGGATAACTGCCTAGCTACTGAAATCTTTGTTCTACTCAGATTTACAGGATTTTGAGCTTATTTTTAATATTTTTAACTATAACCAGCCACCTGCAAACAACCAGCTACATGCAAATAGGAGAGGAAAGACTCTTTCATGCCTCCAGGACTTACGAGGTGACTTCTCTGGCCCTCACTATCTCTTGTTCATTGACATCTGCTGTTCATCCAAAGGCATTTATTGTTATTTTCTCAATAATAAACCCCCAATTTACATGAAACTGAGAAGACTTACAAATTTATAATCATTTCTAGTATTCCGTTGAAATACAGACTTCCTCTGGCAATTCCTGTGGCCCTTGACAAGGAGAGATACCTGTAATGGGAAGTTAAAAGAGAGACACTCCATCTACTCTTACTCGGAGGATAAAATAAAAAAGGGGAAAATGCTCAATTAAATCTAGATTAATTTTATTTAGGGAAAGAGTCCCCATTTGAGTGTAACTTAGTGACTGTGTAATACTTCATGTAGATAGAGCATGCCCTGATTCATGAACTTAAATAGTAAAGTAAAGTAATTGAACACCAAGAAAATTTTATACCTATATTGGAATTCCATGAATCAAGCCTTCTCCTTCTGACCAAAACAGAGACTGGAGTTTCACCCCTGCCTGAAACAACCTAAAGACACAGAATATATAATAGACTTTTATGACTGCCGATTTCACCAAGAAAAGACAATGGTCCTTGAGAAATGGAAAGCAAATGAGGTAACCCACGACTGTCTCCACTAACTTCTCTGACAAGTTTGTAAGCCTGGGACACAGAGGTCAGAATTAGCAAATTCAACATGTTATAAGAGAGTAGACAAATTCCTTGAAAGGCACAAGCTAGTAAAACTCACACATAACCTGTGTAACCCTGTATGTATTAGAGAAATTAAATTTGAACTTGAAAGCCTTCTGGCAATGAAAACTCTAAGACCAGACAGCTTCAAAGTACTTATAAAAAAAATTAAAAAGAAGTCAGACTCCCCAGTGCATTCCAAATAAAAAAGTACTATCCATGTACTAACACCTAATAAAAATATAACAAACAGAAAAAATGCAGAAGTGAAACGTTTCAAAAACATGGGTATAAAATTTTAATCCAAATTAAAAACTAAATCTAAAATTATATAACTATATAATGTAAAATGAATAATATTTCTTTTATTTTTAATCTTACCACTCCTTTTTTGCATATGTTTGCACGTAGCACATGTGTGTATGAAAGTTTGCATGTGCATACACACATGAGAGAGACAGAAAGTGACGGGCCTGAAATTGACCTCAGGTGTTTTTTGCGAATTGCTTTCCACTTTTTACTAAGGCAGAGTCTCTCACTGAATCTAGGCTTGCAAATTTTTCTATTTCAGTTGGCTAACTTGCCTCAGGGATCTCTAATCCCCATCTTCTGAGCATTGGGGTAACAGGCCAGCTCTCACGCCCACCTGCTTTTTTATATAGGTACTGTGAATCCACACTCTGATACTTACCCTTGTGTTTTATCTACTGAGCTGTGTCCCTCACCTTTCACCACTCTTCACAATATTGGTAGTTCCATAAACAGAAACTGCTGAAATGACCTCCTCTTAAGAGGCTGTCTCAGTTAGGGTTTCTATTGCTGTGAAGAGACGCCATGACTATGGCAACTCATAAAAAAAAACATTTAGTTGAGGTGGCAGCTTACAGTTTCAGAGGTTCAGTCCATTAACATCATGGCAAGGAGTGTGGCAGAGTGCAGGCAGACATGGTGCTGGAGCAGGAGCTGAGATTTCTTACATCTTGACTCACACAGGAAGTGGTCTGAGACAGTAGGGTAGTGTCTTGAGCATATATATCAAAGCCTGTCTCCATGGTGACACACTTCATCCAACAAGAACACACCTACTCTACAAGGCCACACCTCCTAATAGTGCCACTCCTTTTGGGGGCCATTTTCTTTCAAATCACATAAGCCTATAACATTCTTGGCTTGTGGATATAATTAATTACTCCGTGCTATTTACTAGCACTTTGTACAAAAGGAACTTTAACTTTAAAGTTTTTACTGTCATTTTAAAAAACATGACCATGTTAGAGTACTAGAGAGATTGCTCAGTGTTGCACAAATCCTAATTGGTCTTAATAAAAGCCTGGAGTCAGATATCAGAGGGGGAGCTGCAAAACCAGAGAAGCAGAACAAGCCACAGCCACGACCTCTTACCTCACCAACTCCTCAGCCTGAAAGAGGGCAAGTTCCTGTCTCCCATCACCTTATATTTCTTTCTCTGCCCAGCCATATCACTTCTGTCTCAATCTTCCTAGTGCTAGGATAAAAGGTGTGTGATCCCATGTGCTGGAATTAAAGGTGTGTGCCACCACTGCCTGGCTCTGTTTCTCTTTTAGACTGGATTAAGCTCATGTAGCCCAGTGTGGCCTTGAACTCACAGAAATCCAGACGAATCTCTGCCTCTGCCTCTGAGTGCTAGGATTAAAGGTGTGTGCCACCACTGCCTGACCTCTACGGCTAACTCTGTGGCTAGTTCTGTCCTCTGATCTTTATTTCCTAGATTACAAACAATATATCACCACAGCTCAGTGGTTAAATGCACTTTCTGCTGCTCTTCTAGAATATCTGAGTTGGGTTCCCAGAACTCATGAAAGGCATACACAACTGCCTCTAACTCCAGCTCCTAAGGATCCAGTACATTCTCTGAACTCCAAGGACACCTGCATATGTGGCATGTACACACACATACACATGCACACACCCACACTCTTTATATAAAGATGACAATGCTGAAGATAAATTGCCTTGCTATAGCTTAAGGAAAAAATACACACCAAGAAAATTATTGTAGCAGTTGCTGGTTTAAAGGAAAGATAATTCCAAGATTATCTATAAAATGTCATGTGGTATGACAAAGACCCTCTAGGTGTTGTGCAATATATTTGAACTGAGTAATGGAAGAAAAAAGTGGACCATTTCTGGTGAACAGAAAGAATTAGGAAGATGCCTAGAAAAATAAAATATCCCAGAGAGACTCAATTGTATGTCACGTGGACACAGAGGTGGAGGCGGAACTGGAAGGGAGGAGCCTGTCTATAGTCATTTCCTCTTACACAGTGCAGGATTTTGACTCATCTCAAGAGCTTAATCACATCCTAGGTATTTATTAAGTACTCAGATATTCATAGTCCTTCCTATCTAACATAAAAATCTATTTACATTGTCAGTATCTAAAATCAGCACGCAACATTTTTTAATTACTATAAAGGAAAAGATACTTGATATGACAAAAGTAACTAGATATCATGGAGCTACTCAAAGCTACAGAAGGAAGGAGGTCATAATTTAGCAAATGAAAATGTATAATCCTCTCTCAAAGGGTGGGGATTTGGAGGTGGCTTTCCAACGTGGTATGTCATTTTCCCACTCCATGTGAAAATATTAAAAAAAAAAAAAAGAAAGAAAGAAAGAAAAGAAAATTTTCTTTTTCTTGGACTTTTTTTATTTTTTTACATTCCCAAATCTAATTTCTTGAAGTCTATATTGTGAATAGTAGAATGTACAGGGATGAAAATTGATGTAAGGTATTTTTTTTCCTTAATCAGTAAAAGATAATATGGCATAAGGAGCCAAATATCAAATTGTAAAGTAGAAATGAGATAAACTGTTATTGTGATTTCAATACACTGAAGGTATGTACTATGCACACACACACACACACACACACACACACACACACTCGTGGTTAGAGCTGGGAGTACACTGACATTAGAGTGATCTGTAAACAGATCTCAGTACATCTCGAGTTCTTTCTTGCTCCAACATGGCCCTGCAGTGAGGAGCAGAAATAACAGCAGGCGCATTCACAGAAGACAGGAACAGAGGCCGGTTCAAAAGCGGCCGTAGTCACAGAGGGTTATAGTGTTTCTAGCCTAAGCAGTGACTCAGAGAAGCGGGGAATTCAGGGGACCCCATGGCTTTGACAAAAGGAACTCTGAGCAAAAGAGGTGTAGACAGAGGGGTCACTACGACCGGGCACCTGTGCCACCAGAAGGTGGCGGCACAGATGTTGAGTTCCAAAAACGCAAACACTGGAGAAGACAGCGGACATGAAAACCAGACAGCTCCTGCCCAGAGATGCTGTGATGAAACTCATACTCTGAATGTTCAAAAGCAACCTCAGAGAAGAGAGGCGGGATGTGAGAATGTTAAGTATCGAAAGTGGTGTGAATGCAACTGGACCTCATTTGGTTTACACAAGAATCTCACATTTTCTAACAGGATGAGTTCAAGATGGGAGAAAAAATAGTTAATCCCCAGCAAAGAAAGTTACAGTTTCTGCATATCTGAATTTGTGGAAACTTTTTTCCCCTGCATGCCAGTACACTATTGCTGTTCCATCCAGCTTTCCAAACTGACTGCTTTCTCTTCTCTGACTTGACATGTGCTTTGGGCATGTGCCTCTGGAATATTCCAGATCAAGCTGCTTATTCTAACTCAGCTTCTGGGACAAGGGTAACTCCGCAAAGGGCATCACACAGTCACTAGTGAAGTGCACTAGCTGCATACACACTTCTTACACATATCATCTGCTTTTAGGTCCACTGTCTTCCATTTGCTTTCAGTTTCAGGTATCTTTAGTACTTTTGTTTGCTTAACTTCTTTTTTTAATTTTTTTATTCATTTTACATACCAACCACAGTTCTCCCTCCCTTCCCTTCTCCCGCTCCCCCCATCTCCCCTAACCCACCCCCATCCACTCCTCAGAAAGAATAAGGTCTCCCATGAGAATCAATAAGGCCTGGCACATTCAGTTGAGGCAGGACCAAGCACCCCCCTACCCCCCACCCCTCATCAAGGCTGAGCAAGGCATCCTACCATATGGAATGGGCTTCAAACAGCCAGTTCATGCACCAGGGACGGATCCTGGTCTCACTGCCAGGCATCCCACAAACAGACCAGGCTACAAAACTGTTACCCACATGCAGAGGTCCTAGTTCGGTCCCAGGCAGGCTCCTCAGCTGTTGGTCTAGTGTCCGTGTGCTCTAACAAGTTCAGGTCATCTGTCTCTGTGGGTTTCCCCATCATAATCTTGACCACCCCTTGTTCCTATAATCCCTCTTAACCTCTCTTCAACTGGAACTTCTTAAATGATGCCAGTCTAGTACACAGAGAGAGAAGGGGAATTGAATTGCTTATAAAGAAAATGTTCAATTCTTTAAAGTTTCTGAATTATCTGAAGGTTATATGTGGATAGACCACTTCAAAAATATTTATTTTTAATTGTATGTGTGTGAATGTTTTGCCTAATTGAATGCCTGTGCACTACATGCCTGACTGGTACCTGAGGAGGCCAGAAGAAGGTGTTGGATCCCTTGAAATTGGAGTTACAGATGGTTGTGGGTGGATATATGGATGCTGGGAACTGAACCTGTATCCTCTGCAAGAGCAGCCTGTATATTTCATTGTAATAAGCTTTCCTTATATTATAAACAGACAACTAGAAACAACCTGGACTACAAGACTATCTGCTGCTGATGAAAAAACGTCCCCTTTCATTACCTGTGGGTTAACATTTCCAGGTAAAACATTTTTGATATCCCAGGAAATGGGTTTTGAATTTTAAAACATGGTGTAGAGACTACTGATAGATGGCAGTTAGGAGAGAATCTGAATGATGGATTTCTGAGTAGATCAATTTTAAGAAAGAGTACATAATAGGAACTGGACTGGAAGAAAATTTCTCTTAAAACTGTCAATGTTTATGTTCCCTGTGGAGTATTTGTATACCACCATAAACACTACCGATATATCATCACAGAGCAGGAGATAGATAACTGAATTACAGCTCAAAGCGATTTTATCCACAGATTAAACACAGAACGCAGATTGCTTCCTTAATCAAGTAAGCACATAAACAAAGAACATTTCCTTATAATGGTAAGTATTCAAGCACTTTATTTTTTTAAAGATTTATTTATTTATTATGTATACAAAAGAGGGTGCCAGATCTCATGACAGATGGTTGTGAGGCACCATGTGGGTGCTGGGAACTGAACTCAGGACCTCTGGAAGAGCAGTCGGTGCTCTTAACCTCTGAGCCATCTCTCCAGCCCCAAGCACTTTAAAAGAAGCAAAAGATGAGTCAATAAAAAGATTCTCTTGAACAGGATGAGTGTGATCTGAACTGTGTGAAAGCGATGGCATAGAAAGTTCCAGGCAGGGAAAAAGGGATAACAGCCCCATCTTAGAAAAAAAAAAAAAAAAAACATGGTTAAAGGAAAGGGAGCAACCAACATGCACTGAAGTTGGGAAGTGAGCACCACATGTGCGGGCTCTGCTCATACTCAGGAGACGGACTTCTTTCTAAGCACAGTGGGAAGCCACCAAAGGTCTGCATTAGGAAAGTGATGTCTAGGTGTGTTCCCTAAAGACTAGTTAGCATGAAAGAGATTCTAAAGGGACTGATTAGGATGCTATTTGTAGCATCTCGGGTGAGACAGGATAGGAGTGTGTAAAAATAAGTGGAAAAAAATAACTACTTGAAAATATTTCAAAAATAAGGAAGAGAAAATTTTATTAGGAGAACACTCAAAATAAATATGGCACAAATGCACAAACAATAAAACCAGCCGATAAGTATTCACCAAATGTGAATTAATTGATTTTGCTTATTTAAAGATTGTTATACCCCTTTTATATGAATTACACTTTACAAGTAAGCACAATGGGGTTTTTTTGTTTTTACTCACAGAATATGTCTCAAGCCCCTAGTGGATACAGAAGCCAGATATGATAGGAAAACACATTTTCAAAATAGTACAATTGTGTTCTTGTTAACTTTACTCCAATAGCCAAAGACAAAAGCATGGATAAACAGGCTTACTATATTAAATATTAAAATAGTAACATATAACAACTGAGTAAAGTCAATGTAATAAAATGTATACATATAAAATATTGCACAAAGAAACCCACCATGAATAATGGCCTAGGCCACATGTTTCCATTTATATTAAGCTCTAGAACTGGAACAAATAATTTTGAAGAAAAAAAAGCACCCTCAAAATAATAGCTGACTATCTGAGAGATGAGAACAATGGGACAGTCTTTGAATCAATAATAACACTGTTTTATCTTCATTAGTGTTTGTTTATATTCATTTCTAGTGTGTGTATGTGTGAAAACCGAACATACTATCATTTGTTCACTGTACACAAATTTCAGAAGAACAAAACTATAAGTACATTGAATTGTAGTTAATGATAGTCATAATGAAATGTTTAGAGGAACTGTCTAATGTTTGGAATTCACTTCTTAAAGCCTCGAGTGACAAGGTCAGATGATAGACGAGGAGAGGGAGAGCAAGAGCCACGATAGAGCGATGTTGACAAATGAGTGGTGATCTTAGTCAGAATTTCATTGTTGAGGGAAACAGTTTTCAAGCAGGGAAGAGCTCTTCTTGGCTTGAAGAATCAGAGGTTTCTGTCGGTGGGGCACAGGCTCCACTGTTTCAAAGCCATGGGGAGGCATATACGACATAATGGCAGAAGGGAGCAGCCAACCCAATAGCCATGGGGTCCAGAAAGTGAAGAAAAAACTGCATTCAAAGGCACATCCTCAATGACTGACTTCCTCTAGCTAAACCCTTCCCCTGAAATCTTACACAATCACTCAATAATATTATCAAATTATGAATGCATTTCTGGATTAAGCTGTTGATTGGGGACATATACCTCATAATCCAGTCAGTGGCCTCTCAATGATTGTGATGCAACTGAAAAACTGCTTATTAACACCTAAGTGGTAGAATAACAGAATCAGTTATAATTTCAAGTTGCAGAAAAATTTAAAAATCACAATTATTACTTACTATTGTCTCTAAGAGTCCATAAAACTCAATATAGAATGAAAGATGAAAGTACTCATAAAATTGAGTAAGAGACTTAAAGCTATTTCATATGTTTGATAGTATCATTGTATAGTTTAAATTTTATAGGTCTTGCCGGGTGGTGGTGGCGCACGCCTTTAATCCCAGCACTCAGGAGGCAGAGGCAGGAGGATCTCTGAGTTCGAGGCCAGCCTGGTCTACAGAGTAAGTTCTAGGACAGCCAAGGCTACACAGAGAAACCCTGTCTCGAAAAATTTAAAAAAAATTTTATAGGTCTCTGTACAGAACTAAACTAGAACATCTCTAAAATAATGACAATATAATAGGTTAACTAAGTGTTACATGTATAAACAAAACAATTTTCTTGTGTTTATCAACAGAATTTAAAAATGAACACAGAAAGAATATTTCATTTGCAATAGTTTCAAAGTGATAAAGCACCTAAGAGCTAATTGTATTTAATAATTAGCATTTTTAAAGCAAAAGTATGGGCCAATCCATAAACTATGAGACTATGGAAATCTTATTAAACAACAAACTCTGAAGCAAAGAAAATCAGAGCACACTGTTGGATAAATGCTTCATCATCAAACTTCCATTCTCCAATAAAAATAGGTATAGCATATCGCCCCAAGAAGAGTTTAGAGTACAAGCCACCACATAAACAGAGAGCAGATTATCATTCTGATAAAATGATTTGTCAAAAAATATTTTATAAGGTGGAAATAATGGTTCATACCTTTAATCCCAGAACTAAATAGCCTGTGTCAAAATAGTTGTAAGTTTATGGTCATCCTCAGCTACAGAGTAAATTCTATGCCAGACTGGGTTCCAGAATGAAAGCCTGTCATAAAATAGAATGAAAATATTTTGTAAACAAATAAATGCCTTTGAAGTATAAAGTTAAGACTGATGGGAACACAGAAAAGTATAAAAATGTAAAAAACATGTGCTTTGCAAAGTACAAATGATCTCTTCCATAAGAATGGGTTCTAATGACTGAGAAATAATGCTCAGGAGACTTGTATAAACATAATAGTCTGGGGGACTTGGGTGAGGCCTGGCCCTACAGATAGCAAAGATCACCAGGCCATAAACTACATCTATTCCCAGCTTTCTGGGTGGAAACAAGTATAAATCCTCCCATTGAAGAGAAAAGCATATATGTTGAACATTTCTGGTTTCTGTAGTGAATATCTGTGAGCTTGGGGATCTCGTGCCCTCAAGAAGCATGATGAGTAACTAACTACCTTACTAAGTAAGAAAGAGATTAAACAGACACTAAATGAGAATATATTGGAGTTGGATAACATATTAACAATCTTAATCTAACCAGGTTCTGTAAAATATTATGACTATGATTAGAGGACACTCATTTCTTCTTAGTAAAAAAAAATCATACATTTACAAATATTGACCATAAATAATGTTTACATCAATAAAATGTAAGTCATCATGGCCAAATACACATAAAATAAAAACACAACAAAAATACTTCAATAAAATTTAAATTATTTAAATATATTTTATTTTTAAAAAAATCACAATTATAACAAGACATGGTAACTCCTGAAAAAAAAAACTATAGGAAGATTTAGTGTGTGTTCAAATACTAACAAAATTCCCCAGAGAAGCTTAGAAAAAAGGAAAATGTATTATCCAGAACACCAGTGAAGACTTTATTATATATAAAGAATTAGAAACATTTGCACTTGAATCAGGAAAGATAAGAATTCCCACATCCATCACTACCTCACCTCAGTTCACTAACATTTAATATACTGAGAAAGAAATGTATTATTTTCAAAGATAACATGATTATAACTTTTTTAAAAGTAGTGAAATATGGGTTCAATAATGTAGACAGATCAATTATAAAAATTAATAGTTTTCTTATATACTAGCAATAGCTTCTTTGAACTATAACCTCAATTATCCTAGTTACAATCGCAATTGTAGATAATCCAGGAAAAGCTTAACTCTAAAACTACAAGAGTTAAGTGAAGAAATATTGAAACATAGATGGAAAACTAACTAAATGGAGAGACGATTGAGAAATTCTGTTCTAATGATGACTTGCATATGTTTTCCTGATGTTCTGGTTAAATGTGCTCCCCAAAGAGCATGTGTACCCATCAGCAGATGAATATTGGGCTGGAGAGATGAATAGTGGGCAAGAGAGATAAATAGTGGCCTAGAGAGAGGAATAATGGGCTAGAGAGAGGAATAGTGGGATAGAGAGATGAATAGTGGGATAGAGAGAGGAATAGTGGGATAGAAAGAGGAATAGTGGGCTACGGAGATGAATAGTGGGCTGGAGAAATGAATAGTGGGCTGGAGAGATGGCTCAGGGGTTAAGAGTATGTATTTTTTCTGTAGGGACCTGAGTTCAGTTCCCAGTGTCTAAGTCAGGCTATTAATTTCAATTATAGAAGATCTGGTGCCCTCTTCTGGCCTCTGAGGACAAAACATGCATATGTGGTACATGCATATACATTATTTTTAAAAACTTTAAATTTTAAAAAGGAGAATAGATAATGAAAATGTTATACACATACACAGTGGAATTTTACTCAGTTGTAAAGAACCATAAATTAGGAAAGTAGATGGAGCTGGAAAGTACAATAATAATAGAGGGGACCCAAACTCAGAAAGACAACAACTACATGTTTTCTCTCCTATGCAGAATCTAGTTTGTAACATTTGTATGCATGTGCGTAGGTGGGTATAAACACAGGTAAACATCTAGATAGAGATTGGGAGGTAACAATAGAGGCGGGGACAGTGAGAACGAAGGGACACTGTAAGTGAAAGTAAAAGTAGACCTGGCAAGGATATAAGAGGGTGGCACAAGAGAAGAGCAAGGGGGAGAAGTGTGGGGAGTGTCAATCAAAGTACTTTGTACAAAAATGTCAATATGATATTGTTTTAGTCAATGTTCTATTCCTGTGAAGAGACACCATGACCATGGCCACTCTTATAGAGGAAAGGATTTAATTGGGGCTGGCTTACAGTTCAGAGGTTTAGTCCATTGCCATCATAGCATGAAGCATGGCAGCATGCTGGCAGATATGGTGCTGGAAAGGGAGCTGAGGGTTTTACGTCTGGATGGACAGAGAGAGAGAGAGAGAGAGAGAGAGAGAGAGAGAGACAGAGAGACAGAGAGACAGAGAGACTGGGCCTAGCTTGAGCATTTGAAACCTCAAAACCCACTTTCACTGATACTTTCTCCAAGAGGTCCACACCTACTCCAACAGGGCCATACCTCCTAATAGTGCCACTAACTGGAAACCAAGCATTCAAATCTATTAGTCTATGGGGTCCATTCTTATTCAAACCCCCATATTCTACTCCCTGGCCCACACAGGCTTGTAGCCATATCATAATGCAAAATGTTCATCCAGTCCAACTTCAAAAGTCCCCACGGTCAATAACAGTCTCAAAACTGTTTAAAAGTTCAAAGTGTCTTCTGAGACTCATTGGCAATCTCTTAACTGTGACCCTTGTAA
Organism: Peromyscus eremicus; assembly: GCF_949786415.1. Classification (NCBI taxonomy): domain Eukaryota; kingdom Metazoa; phylum Chordata; class Mammalia; order Rodentia; family Cricetidae; genus Peromyscus; species Peromyscus eremicus. Next base: position 25,188,501 of record NC_081418.1, on the reverse strand, counting down.
AATCAAAATTGAAAAGCAGATCACCTGCTTCCAACATGCAATGGCACAGAATATACATTGCATTCCAAAAGGGAGAAAAGGAAGCATAAGGGGGACATACTGGACCAAAGCAAGACTGGAAACCAGCTGGACAAACTCCAAACTCCGCCAAATTCTGCTTCTCTCTCTCTCCTGGTCTCTCTTTCCCAGTTACTAAGACCATGAGCCAAGAGGTTCCAAATAAATTCATAAATTTTTAACTCTTGTCTCTAGTCTGTATATGTTTCAATGGGCTTCCATCCGGCCGACTGACACATCTAGGCATTGGCTACTCACTTCAACCTATGAGACATGGACCTACTGAAGGCTGATGGTGGACCAACCCAGCCAAAACATAATTATTTCCTGTCTCTACAGCTAGGTCAGATGACCCCATACTTCTGATAAATACCCCATTGCTTGGGTTCCCTCCTTACCTTTGACTAGCCAGGAACATGAACACCTGTGCCTCATTTCAGCTTGAAGCAATTGTGGAGGAAAATGCATTGTCCTATGTTTCCTGTTCTCAGGACAAGCTATAGGCCAAGTTAAAGGTGGAACCCCTGGTACGGGGACCAAATGGCTACCAAATGCCCATTGATATACCAGGAAACTGGACCCAACATTACAGTAAGATAAGGCACTTGACCTTCTTTATGCAGAACAAAAGAGGTATTATATAACTTTGAGAGATTATTTCTACATAAATCATTTAGGATTATAATCTGGCTATACTCAAAGATCAAAACTACAGCTTATAGGGCCTTAAAAATGGTAACAGATTCAGACATCACTGCCAATGGCTTAAAAATGTCTCTCCTTACTCAAGGTCTGTTCAGGCTTAAGAATGTGGGCCTCCCTGTCCTTGCTAACTTTGTTAAGCTGTAACTACCTGGGAAACTTGATATCCACATCAGCAGATTTTGCTCCCCTAGTCCTCAAACACTTTTAGAGATCTGAGAATATGGCATTTAATATAAAAGCTTTTTATGATAGAGAGACATGTCATCTCCTGGCAGCATCCTGTATCTCCTCCAAGAAGATAGATGGCCACAAAACAACTTCTACCTGGAAGCTGATGGCAAGGCCAGCCACACAGCAAAAAGCTGAGATCCTGTCCAGACTACGAATAAGTGGAACAATGAAGTACCAATTGCCCATACTGCAAAGTCAAGGTGGATCAGTCTCCCCAAATTTCTACTCCACAGAAAAAAAATCTGTCAGATCTTCTGGGCCTATCAGCTGAACCACTACTGCCTTGGGGGCTTCTGTCCCCCAACGACCATGGAGAGACTTGGGATTGCTGCCTAGGTGGCTGGAAAGCTGTCTCACTTTTTCTTAAATTTATCCTTCTCAGATCTGATGATGTTTGATGACTAGGGTATCAGTTTAACAGGCCCAATCCCAAGATTACAAGCAGCTTGATAGCTCATTAATAAATTTCCTGTTGAAATTACAGACAGGTCCAAAAAAAAAAAAAGGCCGGGCAGTGGTGGTGCACGCCTTTAATCCCAGCACTTGGGAGGCAGAGCCAGGCAGATCTCTGAGAGTTCGAGGCCAGCCTGGTCTACAGAGTGAGATCCAGGAAAGGCGCAAAGCTACACACAGAAACCCTGTCTCGAAAAACCAAAAGAAAGAAATTACGGACAGGTGTGCCTCATTCATAGCCTTCATGGTACAGGTTTCAAAGTTTTAACATTGATAAATGAAGTTCTGATAACCTGATACTTTTAACCCTTTTGCTATGATATAAATCCATTCCAGCTGTCTTACAAATATCTGAAGGTTCCTGGGAAAAGTTCTGCTAAATCCATTCCAGCTGTCTTACAGATATCTTCAGGTTCCTGGGAAAAGTTCTGCCACTGTATCAAGAAATCTGGTCTGATGGAAACTAACAACCTCCAGAGCCCATTGTTGACCCCACCTATTTTTTCGAGCACATTTTGCAGATTCACTCTTCTCTCTGACCTCCAGAGAAACAGCAGATGCTGTGGCTTCTGTGCTCCTGATTTGGCATGCCATTCCCCCCACACACACACACCTGGAACATCACTGCTGCAACCTGCCTGCCTTCTCAGGTCGGTCAAGGAGCAGACGCCTGAGATCTGCTGTGTGTAACTCCGGGCTTCCTCCTTCCCACTTCGCCCCTTGTCGGCTTGAAGCAGTCTCAAGAATTCAGTGCCCTTGTTCCCCTACTTGCGATCCATAACTCACCTTTTTATAATAATCAAAACGGAAGAATGTTAATATTCTGTCTGCCCCTTGGAAACTTGCCCCTTGGAGCTGCCCTGAATCTTGACGTAAAAGCCTGATTTAAGGAAAAACCCCTCCCTTCCTCTCTCTCTTCTGCTCTCTTCTCTCCATTCCCATGAGATGTGCACCCTCTACCTCTCTCTCTTTCTGTCTTTCCCTCTTTCCCTATCTTTCTTTTTTTCTCTCTATTATAATAAACTCATTTCTGTGTGGATGCAGCGCCTGGGTTGTGAATGATGTGCCACCACCCACCCCCTGCCAGTTCATCTGCCCAGCATGTTTTCCGTCATGCATGGGATACCCTGGCCAGCCAGGGTTCCTTTTGTGCGATATCATAACAATGGCCACCATTCTGTGAACCTAAAGAAAGAGCCATGGCTTGTTCCTGCATTTTCGGAAGAGTACACACGGTCACTAGAAGGATGGACAGAAAAGAGACCAAAAAAAAAAAAAAAAAAAAAAAATTGTACTAAGAAAAAAAGAAAGAAAGAAAGAAAGAAAGAGCCAATTAGGTGATTCTAGGTAATTTTCAGCTCTAAAATTCTGTCTCGATATTTATATTTATTTGGACTGGGCCTTCATATCGATACATTCCCTACAGGAGGTTAAAGATAAACTATTAAAACTCACAAGACTTCTTTCTCTGACCAAGGGAAAAAAATGTCCTTCATCCTTTCTATCACACATCATGGAAGCTGTAAGGTGAAAGAAATGAAGTATAAAGTCTGGGGATTGCTGAGAGAAATAGATCCCAGGTGGTTTACCAAATAGAAGTACTTTGTTCCAGGCCAACTTTCTCAGAGAAGCACTGGGTTACTTTTTCTCCTGGCGGGTCAGCAGAGCGAGTGCCTGGGAAATGAAACATCTCTGCACCCTGGAGAGCAGTGGAGGTGTCCCCACGTCCGTGGACCAGTGGCAGGTGACACCACTGTTGTCCTTTTTTAAACTGTTGCTGCCTTTGAAGCCACAGCTGTCCTAATCAGCAACTCTGCAGCTACTGGAAACAGTTCCGGGGCAAGGCGCACAGCCTGAGGGGATTCTGCTCCCTCAGGCACCAACTCTTTCAAAGCTACCAGGGAACTTACCTAAATCTCTGTCCCTCTAAAGAGTTCAAGATTCAGAGGCTGAGGTAGAATTCTGCTCCTCAGAGAGGCTGAATAGCAAGTAGCTCACCTCCTCTCATTGCTCACTGTCTCCCAAAAAGCCCTTGTCCTTCTCCCAGCCCCCACTTAAAAGTCCTTCTCCACCTGGCTCCTGCCTACCACTTTCTGTCAGCTAGTTGCTGACTCAGCCTCTTGAACACAGGTGAATTTTATTTAATCAAACAAATTTAACACATCTTTGCATCATTAAACAAATGTTACAGAGCATAAACAAAAGAAACACACCTTAAATAATATTCTACAACACCCCACTGATCCGAAGGTTTCCTTTTTCTGAGGTTTTCCTCTTCCACATCAAATTAAAATATATCCTCGCTTGTTTTTAAGTTCCTCTCTGGCACACCCATGGTTCTTCTACAGCACATATGCCATTGTTAACTGTTGGAAATTGGGGATATCATTCTGCCTGGGTCCCTCTATTTCTATTTCATCAAGGATATTGAAAGATCTGTTCCTTCGATATGTTTTTTAAAGGATTTTTGTACAGCAAACTATAGTAGATATTTTTCTGACTGAGAGAAGGAGGAGAAATGGTTCCCTAGTTCATTTGGGCAACAATGATAATTTGACCTGTCATGTTCTTGATAGTATAATGAGAACTCACACACTTTATCTGCTTATTTTCTTCTGATTGTTAATTCCAGAAGGGATAAACACCAATTCATTTTGATTATAAGCCTTCCAGGCTATTATATTTTACTACAGTAACTTGAACTGTTTGAGAAAGCATGTAGAGAACAAAACCATCATAAATGATAAAAATCAGTAGCCCATGTAGTTGGGTATGACCTGAGGAAGGAACACTGTCCTCCTCACTAAGAGGAAGCCAAGTCACTGGATGGGGAGGCCAAAGAAGGAGGCAGTTCAGTGAGGGGATAAGCAGGGAAGGCAGAAAGCCCAGGAGGAAGAGCGTTGGATTCAATCTTATTTCTGTGAATCTTCTAGAGCCCTGATGCTGTTCCCAGCAACGGAAGAGAGGGATTCCAAAAAAAAAAAAAAAAAAAGCAGGGGCTCCCAATAGGGGTACACCTGACAGAAAAAACCACTGGGTTTGAGTTGTTCACATAACTGACTCGTGGTTAGGGGTCAGCATTCCCAGAGGGTCCTGGGAAAATCTGGGAAGGGAAACTTGCTGGAAGGCTGGATGAGGTTTTAAAGCCACTGAGATATGATCATAAATATAAAGGCAATTCCATTTTATCCGCAAGCTTGTGAAGCTCAGGGTACATTTCGTAACAAAAATATCAAAGTACAAAAGATAAATTTCAAAGGCAAAGTTTACAGCTTGTCCTCTGCAGGACAGACTATCCAGGATGCTCTTTGATCACAGTTAGTTAAATGAGGGTTCTGGCAGTGCAATGACTCAGAGATAAGAAAATAAAGTCGTAACATCAATATCCTCAACTGTTTGGGGATATATGAGGGAACATAAATATTAAATGTTGAAAAAGGGATTCAACCTGCCCTTCAAGTCCAGCCAGCTGGCTTCCCTCCACCACACAGTGCCCTCTAAGACAAACAGGATGAAAAAACAGAGCTCCCAAGGAACAGTGGCTTGCAGGACTTTACAAAGAGTGGAAAACGTGGAGGGGTTTTTTGGTTCGGTTTGGTTTTTATTGTGTTTTTATTTCTTTATTCTGTGTCTGAACATGCGCATGCAGCACAGGTGTGAAGGTCAGAGTAAACTTTGCAGGAGTTGGTTCTTCTCTTCCTTCCTGTGGGTCCTGAAGACTGAACTCAGTTCAGCCAGGCTTGGCAGCAAGCTACCTCATCCACTTAGCCATTTTGTCAGCCCTGGTTTTACTTTATTTCACTCTATAAAGAAAAAATTAACTATTCTTACCCTGTGACAGTAGATACTCTACTGGAAGGCTAATAGTATTCCCTAAGGAGCTCTGAGAAATTCTATGCAGTGAAGCCTCTAGCACCTATCCAGTGTTGCCATTGCTAGATAAACTCCAGGGGTATGTTTACTTGAAGGATGGCCTGGATTTATAGAGACATTAACATTCAAGGTCTGTTGGTTAATAATGCACCAAGGTAACTTTGTGTTTCATTTTTTCCAATATGGCAGCTGTGATGATTAATTTAATCTTGATTGTCAACTTGATTGAGTAGGGAATCAACTAAGAGACAAATGTTTCAGGGAAGGACTATGAGGGCATTTGCGAGAAGGATTCACTGACTGGAGAAGAACTTCTTCCAGAATGGGCAACACCTTCCTGCAGAGGTGTAAGGAGAAGACTTGTTCGCCTGTCTATGATCCTTGCTGGAATCATCTATCTATCTATATCCCATAGTGGTTGTCACTGCTGTCATGCTTCTGGGCCATCAGAACCCAGCTTCTCCAGCCTTTCAACATGGGCTGAAGATGAGCAGCCCTCCAGTAATCCTCCAGTCCCTTAGCTGAGGCACTCATCCTTGTGAACTGAGCACCTACAGGATTCTGAACTCCTCCAGTATACAGACAGCCATGATGGAATTACCTAGCTCCTAACCTTTAAGCCAGTCTCATAAATCCCCAGTTTAAAGTATCTATTCATTCTGTTGGGTTTGTCCTTCTAGAGAACCTTGACCAATACTGCAGGTATTTGGAACAATAAAATAAAATAAAGCACGTCTGCACTTACTGTTGCCAATTTTTTTTTTTAATTAAGTTGAAGCAAGGAGACAACACAGTAAAGGAGATGAGGCAGGCCCAATGGGGAACTTCACAGATTTGACCTGTGACCTGACCATGAGATCCAGACTAAAGACCTAAATTACTTTCTAAAACATAAAACGCGCTGCCTTTCTTTCTGTCTGCACCTCTCACAATTATGCTAGATGACAGGCACTCAGAGGGCTCTCTGAATCCTGCTTCGCTATAACCTATTAGACAGAAATACAATATCATTTTAGCACACCAAAATGAAAATCCCACCAAGAAGAAAAGCTTGATGGAGTAAATATTCCCCTTGCATTTCTGATTAACACCTCTGACTATTTTTTCTTAAGTTCAAAGAGCTATTATTAGAAAATGGTAGCACCGTGCAGTTAAGTGTGGCAGATGGCATATAGGAATGAGTGGTGTGCAATTTACAGTAAACAAATTCTTTATCTTTGACGGGTCATGGGGAGAAGTAAAACGGTCTCCAACTCAATCAGGGAATATGCAAGAAAACACTGACATGCAGATTCACTAATTACAGTGAAATGTGTTAAAAAGCTACAATTATCCCAATGGATGGAACCTTTTCCCATGAAGATTAGAAAAAACAACCAGGCGTCATGGGCTGACAGCAGGATACCATTTGTAAATGTGCTCCCAGATTGGTTGACACCTGTTCAGAGAAGAGATTTGAGTCTTCAGAGCCCTCAACTCGGTTGCCTCTGGAGGCTGGTACACTTCTTGATGGTATGTGTGAGTGTGAAGCCATCAGCTGTTACTAACCCAATACATGAGGGAGAATGTAGCAAACATTACCTCCTTCCTGCAAAAGGAGAGGATGATAAATCAGCAGGAGCTGACTCCTTCAATCCTCATTAGGTTCGCTATCATCAGCTTAGTGTCGCAAATATTACAGAATTAGAATTTTGCCACTATGAAAATGGAAAAAGGAACATAAAACAAGTAATGTAAAGTGTTTTTCAACAATCGCTATTTGACTATCTATTGAAGTGGCACTATGGATATTTATAATGAAGTACAAAACCATGTAGCTCCATAGCATACAGGTGCTACCACTATGTGAATATATACAGAACATCAATAGAGAATACCTAATGGGATTTGGTCCAGAAGGACAAGATCATTGTGTTGAGAAATACTGATTTGTGTTCAAATTAAAATATAGAGATTGTATATCTGCTCATCTTCAGCCCATGTTGAAAGGCTGAAGAAGCTGGATTCTGATGAGCCTGAAGCATGGCAGCAGCGACAACCACTATGGGATAGATGCGCTCACCAGCAAGAATCGTAGACACGCATGCACGTGCACTGTCTTCTCCTCAGACCTCTGCAGGAAGGTGTTCCCATTCTGGAAGAAGTTCTTCTCTTGTCAGTGAATCCTTCCAATATAGACCTTCCCTGAAACATTTCTTAGTTGATTACCTACTCAATCAAGTGGAGAACTATAATTAATTAAACAAATTAAAATTATGGAAATGACAGAATATAAAATACTTCCCATAATTTCAGCAGTTCACTGTGGTATTTTATCTGTGTCCCCCAATAAAGTTTATCTGAGGATCAGAGGAAAAGCCAGTCACTATATTAGACATAGAAGGAACGAGGCAAGGCTGTCCGCTCTCCCCATACTTATTCAATATAGTACTTGAAGTTCTAGCCAGAGCAATAAGACAACATAAGGAGATTAAGGGGATACAAATTGGAAAGGAAGAAGTCAAGCTTTCCCTATTTGCAGATGACATGATAGTATACTTGAGCAACCCCAAAGATTCCACCAAGGAACTGCTACAACTTATAAACACCTTCAGCAACATAGCAGGATACAAGATCAACTCAAAAAAATCAGTAGCCCTCCTATATACAATGGACAAAAAAGCGGAGAAGGAAATCAGAGATACATCACCCTTTACTATAGCCACAAATGACATAAAATACCTTGGGGTAACACTAACCAAACAAGTGAAGGACCTATATGACAAGAACTTTAAGTCCCTGAAAAAAGAAATTGAAGAAGATTTCAGAAAATGGAAAGATCTCCCATGCTCATGGATAGGCAGAACTAACATAGTAAAAATGGCAATCTTACCAAAAGCAATCTACAGATTCAATGCAATCCCCATCAAAATACCAACACAATTCTTCACAGACCTGGAAAGAATAATACTCAACTTCATATGGAAAAACAAAAAACCCAGGATAGGCAAAAGAATCCTGTACAATAAAACAACCTCTGGAGGCATCACGATCCCTGACTTCAAGCTGTACTATAGAGCTACAGTAATAAAAACAGCTTGGTACTGGCATAAAAACCGACATGTGGACCAATGGAATCGAATTGAAGACCCTGACATTAATCCGCACACCTATGAACAAATAATTTTTGACAAAGAAGCCAAAAGTGCACAATGGAAAAAAGAAAGCATCTTCAACAGGGTGGAGTCTTGTTGGCACTCTAAGAGAATAGCTTCATTAGGTACCAATACTGTCCTGATGCGTGAGACACATAGTCACCTTCCCAGGGAACCGCCACTTATTTTCTAATCCACATGGCTCTAAAGGAACAAAAACACGAAGTTGGTGGGAATGTGTGTTTCTTGGTCTTCCTAGATTTCCCATGAGACAATTTCGGATAGGATTCTTGCCTTTCACTATACTACTTCCTCGTTTCTCTCCACCACTGCTTACCCACTGTTTGGCAGCAAGAGATCAGTATACCGGAATTCCGAGTCAGAAGGTGCTTGTACTATATCTATTGAACAGTGAAGACTTAATGAGTGGGTCACAGTTGGGGACAGTGGCACTAGTTCCTGTCTATCTAGCAGACATCAGCAGCTGTATTTCTTCCTCCACTGAGCTGCAGTCTTCAAGGAATTTCCCCCTTGGTCTGACAGATTAGTATAACTATTTTCCCAATGGTTCCATGCTCAGGTAGAGAGGCTTATTTATTGGCTCTATTCAAAGCCCCATACACTCAATGTGCCTTTATACATAAGTCATTTTAAATATCAAAATGGGAAATTTGGTTTGTGTTTACACTGGGAATATCCTCTGGCTTCTAAATGTATTCTTTCCAGAAAAAAAAAGAAAGTGCAGGAAAATTTACTTCTGTAGACATTTTTAATTTCCCTGTGTTGTACTTTTGGTGGGGAGTAATACTTCAAATCCCTGTGGGCATTACAAATTCCATAAATACCTTCATATTGGGAAGAAAATGATTTATATGTAAAATTTTAAATTTGTAAACAGAACTACATAATCCAGGAAATGGACCACTTGTGACAGGGTAGTAATTAAGCTCTTAATCTGGGGCTATTCAAACTACACGTATGAAATACACGCTGACTTCAAAAACTCAGTACTACTTTAGAAAGAACACAGAATATTTCTTTATAATGTTTTATATTAATTCCACATTCAAATAACAGTTTAGGAACTGGGTTAAATGTAATATTTAAACAATACTAAAATTATTTCTCCCTTTCATTTTCTTAAATACAGCCATCAGAAAATTTTTAAGTGCACATATGATTATTACATTTCTATTTGAAAAGGCATTTGAGAGAGCAAATAGTACTACATTTACATGCTATACTGTTTGTGTTAACAGTAACTGAAGTATCTATCCTTTAAAAACAATGAAGTCCTTACTTTTTACAATAAAATTTTAGAACTATGTCATTTTAATTATTAATATTTACCAATAGACATTAATGCTTATTAAGTGCCCAGGTACCAGGCAGACTATATAATTTGCATATGTTATTTCATTCATTCCTGATTATCTTCCTATGGATGCACTATCGAAAGAATATAAATGAGCAGCTACACTAAGAAGCTCCTCATCCATGCCTTGGCAAGGCTGGGCTTGGACACTCTTCTGTTTGTTTTCTAAGAACCTTCCTTCTTTGTCCTGTGTCCTCTCTCTCATTTTACCCTATTAGCCATTCACAAGGAAGCTTCCAAAATAAACATCCCGCCTGTTGAGGAGTAAAAACTTTCTGTTGAATATATGCATCACATTTCTCTTTTCGGGTATCTCCTCCACCAAGTTGTGTTGTGACAGTGCTGCAGATTGTCAACGTTGGGTAACTAATGAGAGCTCAACTTAATGAAATGATGCAAAATTCACCAATGCAATCTCTGAATTGAAAGTAATTCTTTTCCTGATCCAGCTAGACCTCCTGCTCCCCTAAGCTCTCTTTCCCCCGACCCTTGCCCTCCATTACCCCCCTCCCTCACCCCTAGTTTGCTCACGTAGATCTCGTCCATTTCTCCATTGTTGGGTAATCCCTGTGTCTTTCCTAGGGTCCTCTTTACTAACTAGCCTCCCTGGAGCTGTGAGTTGCAGTCTGTTTATTCTTTGCTTTACAGCTAGTATCCACTTATGAGTGAGTACATACCATGTTTGTCCTTCTGAGTCTGGGTTACCTCACTCAGGATGATATTTTCTAGTTCCATCCATTTGCCTGCAAACCTCATGATGTCATTGTTTTTCTCTGCTGAGTAGTACTCCATTGTGTATATGTACCACATTTTCTTTATCCATTCTTCAGTTGAAGGGCATCTAGGTTGTTTCCAGGTTCTGGCTATTACAAATAATGCTGCTATGAACATAGTTGAGCATGTGTCCTTGTGGTATGATTGAGCATTCCTTGATTATATGCCCAAGAGTGGTATAGCTGGGTCTTGGACAGAATGGGAGAACAAGGAAAGAGATACCACAATAAATGAAGACACCATGAGAATAGGAAGAATCAGAGTGCTAGAGAGGTCCCCAGGAATCCACAAAGATGACTCCACTATAGACTACTGGCAATGGTCGAGAGGGTGCCTAAGCTGATCTACTCTGGTGATCAGATGGCCGAACACCCTAACTGTCATGATAGAGCCCTCATCCAGTAACTGATGGAAGCAGATGCGGAGATCCATGGCCAAGCTCCAGGAGCCCAATCGATGAGAGAGAGGAGGGATCATATGAACAAGAGATATCGAGGCCATGATTGGAAAAAGCACAGGGACAAATAGCCAAACTAGTGGAAACGCATGAACTGTGGACCAATAGCTGGGGAGCCCTCATGGAACTGGACCAGGCACTCTGGATAAGTGAGACAGTTGATTAGCTTGAACTGTTTAGGGGGCCCCCAGGCAGTGGGATCGGGACCTGTCCTTGGTGCATGAGCTGGCTTTTTGGAACCTAGGGCCTATGCTGAGACACTTTGCTCAGCCTTGGTGCAGGGAGGAGGGGCCTGGACCTGCCTCAACTGAATGTACCAGGCTCTGCTGACTCCCCAGGGGAGACCTTGCCTTGGAGGAGGTAGGAATTGGAGGGGGGTTTGGGGGGGAAAGGCTGGGAGGTGGGGGGAGGGAGGACAGAGGAATTCGTAGTTGATATGTTAAAAGAATAGAAAATCTCTTAATTAAAAGAAAAGAAAAAAAAGAAGAAAGTAATTCTTTGTTGTGCATTTCATTTTGTCCAAGCTTTTTACTCCAGTGGGACTTTGACCTATTTTGAGACATACATTTTTTAAATTTCTACTTTGACTGATTGGCTAATTGGTCCATATGAAACTCACTGTACCAGCATACATAAGAACTTTGTTTTCTACTCCAAGACTATTTACAAGTAGTCAAAGAATTCTCCACATGCAAAAGGTAGTCTAGGAGATATATACCTCCTACTACATTAAATTACAGGGATATTTTGATGATTTATTGGGACATCTGGAATAATTTCTTTTTACTAGTAGGTAGCAGAATACCCAGAGTATTTAAAACCATACAAAAGGTCCAGGAAAATAGTGCAATGCCATCATAAATACGAACAAAATAAATACCTAAATTAAGTACATTAATTTTGTTCTAACAGCAGAATTTCTTGTATGGCTTCTGAATGTTTTCCAGGTGTAGATTAATCTGTCCCATAAATATATTCAATCAAAAACAGTATTATCCTTGCCATTGATTCTAGGCCAATAGAATCCGTAACAGGCTTCTATTAGTATTAGTAATATTAAAGACTATGCTGAAATGTCTTATTTACAAATATCTTCATGATCTTCTAAGTGCCATAGTGCTATATTATCTCAAAGTATGAGGGAACTGAGATATAACAGAGGTATCACAATACCATATAGATTAATAAAATCAATATATTGAATTCTCCTAAGTATCGTCCTTAGAGCATCTAAAAAGGCATAATTGAAGCATTAAAGATGCTTGAAATATGTTCAAAGAAGGAACATGAGAAACACATATGTGGTCTCATTCTAAAGAGGTGCATAATTTGTTTGATTTATATGAATTGGACATCAGGATATATTTCAGAACTTATATGTAAACAAAAACGCACATACAAACACACACACACAAATGCGTAGATTCATGCAATAACAACTCATGAAAAAAAAAAAAGAGGCCATGAGTCTGAAGGAGATCTGGGGAAGGTTATATGAGAGGGTTTGGAGGGATGAAAGGGGAAAATATTGTAATGTAATTAAACTATAATCTTCAAAAGTAAAAAAAAAAAAAAAGTACATCATCTAAAAGTAAAGTAGAGACTGGCAGACACATTGACTGTGAAAACAGGGATAGTACTGGCCTGAACGGGTTAAGAGGCCTGGAACACGGACAGGTCTTAGTTGGAGTAGCATAGAGAAGACCCTTGGAAGAAAAAATGAACAGACAAGACAAAGATTTCATTTTCTAAGTCCAATGGAAGGCAAAGTCGGTTGGAACATAATATAAGAAAAATGAAGAAATCAAGAGGCTACTTAGCTTTAGTCCATGTTGTGAAATGTCTGGAATACCAGGTGAAAGACTGTCTGTGCACTGACGAGTGTATGCTAGTTTGACAAGATTCAGAACCATCAAGGCAGAGAGGAAAAAGCTATGTAATCATGAATAACAAACACTAACATAACTGTGGGTCTGGGTGAGAAATCAAAATAGAAATCAAATCAAAATCAGAACCCAGGCGGCAAGCCTGAAACCTGCAGAGGAGGGCTTCCAAATCAACAGGAACTAAATGCTGTGGGTAGGAAGGCGATCTGGGAGAGTGAGATACAAAATTCGGAGTTGACAATGGTGTTAACAAGACAACTAGGCCAAAACTATGGGAGCGTGTGGAGCCTGAGTTTTCTCATTTGCTAGTTTTACCAAATTCAGTAAAGTACATTTGGGAAATATAAATAATAAAAATTATGAAATGCTTGTTATTTTCATAATTATTTATTATCTTGAATCACTGTCTTATAGTAGCTTAAATAACTTAACATGAAAGAATTACTTAAAAATAATCACAAGTATGCCAAGTAGTTGGTCAAGTGAACATATAGGAACAGGACCAAGGAGAATAATGAAGGCATGTATCCTTAGAAGACACAAACGCTTGAACTAATTACTGTTTTGTTGTTTCCATTCTTACCAATCTTTGACTAGACATGGTGCATTATCTCACAGCAGGTATGATTCACTTTGATCTTGTCTTTAAAACAATACTGCCATCACTTCTCAAAAATTCTTCTTCATCGCACATGGTTTTTGTATAATGTATCTGATCACCTAACGTAAGAAAACCAGCAATGTACTGAGTTTTTTTATTCCATTAAAGCTTTTATATTCTTAATCAAAATTGTTGTTGACCTTCCTCTAAGATTTTTTTTCAGATCTTTTAACTTAAAATAACAAATATATAAATATTTAGGTTTTTTTCTTTTTAAAATGTTTTGATATACTAATTATACAGTCATGGGAGTACAGTGTGATATATTGACGAATGCACTCATGTTCTACAATCCATTCAGGGTAATTAGCATATCCACCACATCAAACATGTATTGTTGCTTTGTAACGAGAATGTTCAAAATCCTTACCGATAGACATAGTAATGTATTTTAGTAAATCATTAAATGCAGTCACCCTACCGTGCCATAGAATACTAGAACTTAATCCTCTTATGTAAATATGAATGTGGTTCGCTATCAGCCATTCCTTCTGTATACCCCACCTTACACCTCTCAGCCTCTGGTAATCAGGACTCTACTCTCTCCATGTAGAGAAATTATTTTTTAAGGTCACATTGAAGAGACTTGGTCATTGGTCGATTACGTCCTCAGAAGGAAGACTTTACATCTGATCCGGTCTCTCCATTATCTTTTTACTGTTTGTCATCTAATGCTGTCTCACAAGTTCATGGCTCTAAACCAAACAACAAATTTGAAATTTTAAGAATATTCAAACTTGACTAATTATAAATAGGGTTTATTATGGTAAATTTAATAAGTGATTAAATTTCTTAGACTTTTTTTTTCTACCTAACCTATATTTGCAGAGACATTATGAACCTTTTCTTAGCTTGGTTCAATTAGAAAAAATAAAAGTATATAAAAATACAAGACAAGTGAGCTATTGTTACTGCTATTAGATTTATTCATAATTGCTACCGTTTTTAAAGGGAGTCCCTTGCCAAGGAAGTCATAAAGGCTACCAATTTTCCCTTATAGAGAAATGGATCTGTGGATATTAATGTCTCCTCTTGTCACATCGTTTTATTTTATCCAGCAAAGTAGAGAGAAAAGCTAAACTAGGCAGAACAAATAGAAATTCTTTGACTTGTGTGACAGAAAATTCCCCCAGGTGGAGGTTTTCAGCAGCTATAATAAATCTTGATTTAAAGGAATATAATATTTCATGATAGAAGATATTTCATTTCCCTAAACTACTGTAATGTATGAGCCTATAAGAAAACAAGAAGCAACAATTTCTTGAATGGGCTGATAAAATCAGTGCTGATATTTAGAAATGCAAAAAAAAGAAAAAGAAAAATGTCAATCAATTTGTGAAATTAAGGTAAGATCATACATTGCAGGATGGAATTAATGTCCATGTGCATGTGGGGAGGTTGCTCATTTTTCTGAAGATTAAAGGACACAGATATGTCAGAGCCATGTCCCACCCCAGGTGTTCTACCCACCTGCCCACCATGAGCACCACCACATTACTGACATAGATCAAAAAGCGGGAAACGTTGAGAAAAGGTGTCTGTGCTGCATTTACATGCCTTTTATTTTGTTAGAGATTTCTATTCAGTTTGGAAATTGTGACATAATTTTTCTTCCCCTTTTCATACTTTTTGTAATTTAATATAAGTCAGGACTAAGGAGTTAGTTATCTTAATCCTCTTCATAACTTTTGACAGCAAAGTCCAGCTTTAATGTGCCAAGTTCTTCACTGTAAATACTCATTTTTTACTTACATAAGTAATTGGTGTTTAGTCTCAGGAAGAGCTCTCGGGTTACTTAATCTAGATATGCTCCAGGCCACCATTAGGTTAGGTCATGATAGAAGAGGATTTCAGAAATTCTCATCAAGTAGCCTGGGAAGATTGGATGCTGAGAATGGGGTGTCAGCCGTGGGATGTTAGAAGAAATAATAGGTGGGGGGGAATGAGATGCAATATGACCATTTTTAAAGTAATATGAAGTAAAATGACAAAGAGTAAGGCCTACGCTAGGTAAAAATTATCTATCTTTTGGAGCCTTACACTTGGAAAATAGAGATGTGACTGGAAAAATGGCCACTGAGCACGTGGACCAAAGAGTTAATCCCAAAATCCATTCACTGACTTATTTGAGAATTTTCACGATACTGCATTTGCATAATTTCATCCTTCTTTCTCCCAATTCATGCTCCTCCCACGTCCACACACTCCCTCCTAAATGTGTGAACTCTTCTTCTTTAATTATTATAGTTACATAGGTATATACATATATGTATGGATACTGTACTGAGTCAATTTAGTGTTGTTCACACGTACGTGTGTCTAGGCCTGTTCACATGGCATTGTCTCATCCCTGAAGAAACCTCAATCACTCTCTCCAGTAGCTACTGATGGCCTGTAGCTCTTCATTAAGTTATAGGACCTAGTGAAATTATCCCCTACCACCCACATTAGCATGTCTTGTTTAGGAAACTATATTGGGTTTTTATTTCGTGGGTTCAGATTCTCAGTCATGTCTAGAATACACCATCAACAGCAAATGTCACAGTCCTGTGGCTCTTACAATCTTACTACCCTTTTCATCTTCAATTTTCTCTGAGCCTTAAGTACATGTACAGGTTGCCTTGTAAATGTATCAACTGGGACTGGGCACCCCACAGTCACTTATTTTCTGATTTTTAACAGTTGTTGATTTGTGTTAATAGTCTCCATCTGCTGCAAAAAGAATCTTGTTTGTTGAGGGGTGGAGAGCTCCACTTATCAGTTGGTAGAATAATTATTTGAGTGCAGTTAGAAATTATATTGGCTTAGAAAAATGGCAGTAGTTAGTTCTACTCTTGTATCATCTACCTCTCCAGATGGCTATCTATCTAGGTTTACGGTAACAGGCATAAACTTGCTACCATGGAGTGAGTCTTAAGCATAGTTAAAGAGTTCTTGGTTATCCCCAAGATAAAAGCGCCACTAGTGCACAACTGTGGATATCTTGTTAGAGCAGTCACTATCGTGGTTGGTAAGTTTTACACCTGAGTAGGACTATTGACTCTGTTCTCTCTGAGAAGACTGAATAACTTCCAATACCATAAGAGCTAATCCTCAGAGGGAAAGATTCCAGGTCAGTTCCAGCTCAATACCAAGTCCTGTGTTCAAAGCATATGGTGTTTCGTTGAGGTTGGACCATGCAGTTTTGGAAAGCATCCAAGGGTAAAGGCAATAGCTTGAATTGTTTAGGTGTCTCTTAGATGCCCCTGACCAGCATGTCAAAGGAAGTTGCCCATTCCTAGCATTGGGAGTTTTGTTAGATACTATATGGCTCTTGGGAGGAGCATTATTATCTCATGTGGCATAACTCAATTCAAATATAGATGCATATATGTTATATAATTATTAACTACTTTTCTATTGTTGTGATAAAAAATCATGACCAGGGAAACTTATAGAAGGATGGTCTTATTGGGAGCTTATGGTTCCAGAGGGTTAGAGACCCTAGTAGTGGAGTGGAGGCAGCTAGAGCTGGGAGCTGAGAGCTGAGGGCTGAGGGCTCTCATCTCAAAAGATAAACAGGGAGCAGAGGGAGTGACCTTGGAATTCTATGAGATTTTTAAGCCTCAAAGTTCACCACAGTGACATATTTCCTCAAACAAAGCCATATCTCCGAAGACTGTCCCAAAAGTGCCATCGCTAGAGACCAAGCATTCGAATGCCTGAGACTTTAAGTAATAGTTTCATTCAAACCACTGCTACCTCTCCCTCTCCCTCTCCCTCTCTCTCTCTCTCTCTCTCTCTCTCTCTCTCTCTCTCTCTCTCTCTCTCTCTTACTCTCTCTCTCTCTCTCACACACACACACACACAAGCAAACATATATATGTATACATGTGTTCATATTTACACATACCTGTGCATTTTTTAAGTAAGCTTATAGAATAGCATTTTTCCTTGTGGCTCTTTTGAACACCCTTAGTATTATTTATCTCTCTTTCCTTCCTCTCCCTCTATATTACCCTCGTTCCTCCCTGCCCAGTTAAAGTCAGACCCTCCACTTCTTCCAAGGCCCACTTCATAGCACCTGTATCCTACTATTCCCGTGTGTACAGCTCCTTCTCACTCTCTCTACCCATAGTCCCTTTCCACTTTCCTGGCTACTTTCCGTGATAAATAACAATAAAATAAGACAAAACAAACAACAACAACAAAAAAAGAAAAAACTAGGAAAGCAGGAGAACTATCACCACAACACCTTTGTCGTGATGAAATATACTCTAAGTACAGAGATTCCTCCAGGAAATATCTCAATCTAGCATCATTACAAAATAAGTTTGGTTACTTCACAGCTCAAGTGGGAGGAAGTGTTTTTCCTGAAATCCTGAACACTAGAGTGACAGGTGTTAAGAAGGAAAAAAAAAAGGTACTGACTCCCCCCTACCCCACCCCCACCCACCCCCACAAAAACAGGCAGATGGGGTAGAGAGAGTTGTTCACTTGAGGACTGTCAGTAGCAGGAAAGACAGCATTAGAAATGTAGCCTTGAGACAGTTGTCTAACTTGAACTGTTTAGGGAACACCCCCCCTACCCTACCCCCCACCCCCCCACCCCACCCACCCCACCCCCAGCAGTGGGATCGGGACTCATCCCCGGTACATGAGCTAGCTTTTTGGAACCTAATGCCTATGGCAGGACACTTTGCACAGCCTTGGTGCAGGGAGGAGGGGCCTGGACCTGCCTCAACTGAATGCATCAGGCTCTGCTGACTCCCCATGGGAGATCTTGCTTTGGAGGAGGTGGGAACAGAGGGGTGGGTTGCGGGGGGGGGGGGGGGGCTAGAAGTTAGGAGGAGGAAGGAGAGGGGAATCTGTGGTTGGTATGTAAAATGAATAGAAAAATCTCTTAATAATAATAATAAAAAGAAATGTAGCCTTGCAAAGTGGCAGATACGGAACCAGAGTCCCAGAGATGTGAGTTCATGCCACAGAGCACTATGTCCACATAATAATAATACCTATTCATATTACCTGGATGAGATGATGTGCCTAGATGTATTAGCTATTAATTACTGCAGAATGTTATCTCCGAAACACATGGCTAAAACCAACAGTTATCTCATAGTCACTAAAATTCTCCAGTAACTCAAAGGACCAGGCTTACTTAAGGCATAGATTCCAGAAGGTAGGGATCATCGAGGACCATCTTAGCTGCTCCAGAGTACAAATCAACCTTTCAAAGTGCCCTACCCAATAAGAGTTGAGTATGTGCTAATTCCTGTCATTTTTATCATCTGAAACTGCACAAAGCAGTTCATTATTTATTGTTTCTTGACATATAGGTTACTATAGCAACCAAGCTCCAAATAATATTCTAAAGAATAAATAAAATAAGGTGTCACTTCTCAGCTTTTTTATTGAGACCAAGACAAGAATAGGTAAAACAAGGTATACTGACGTGTGACACTCAAGCCACCAAATATTAATTCAACAATTTATATCTCAGCACATATTATTAAAAGTACCTATATATATATATATATATATATATATATATATATACATATATATATATACATATATATATGTATATATATTCGGGGGCAGAGGCAAAGGGTGATACGAATGTATTAGAATTGGCTACTTATCATGAGGGGTTGCAAAATCATCCCATGGTCTCCTTGAAATCCGGGTTCATCCCCTGTATAACTGAGAACCAGTGAGTTAAGTAATGTCCTCCGTCTCTGCCTTAAAGTGCATGGGAAGGTGATGTAAAAAAAAAAAAAAAAAAAAAAAACAGATAAAAGCAAACCCTCACTACCTCACTACACAAAGGAACTGGTAAGATGGTTAGATGAGGATCTTTTTTAAAGTCAAATCTGGTTTCCTTCAAATTCTGTGAATATGAAGAAGAAAGGAAAGAGGAATTAGATAAATGGCTGTCAAACATGAATAAAAACACCCTTTCCTCGTTCAGCCAAAACAAATGTAAAGAGGTCGAAAATCAAGCCTGCTATGAATACAAACCATCTCAGAGAAGAGCTGATACTACAACGCCTGTACATTTGACAAGCCCCAAGTCCATGGTACTCTAAATGTCTCTTCATGCCCAACCCACCTACCAGCACTGTGTCCTAAGACAGCAGCGGATGTAAAGACACGATTAATTTTAAGTGATGAGGTGACAGATGCTCTGTGCCTGGTCTCCAGCTGGAAAAGCCTCTGTATGCTGGGCACCAGGCTGGTGTCCTCCAAAGGCATTACTGCCAAGGCTGCAAGTTACTTGGTGGGTGGCTTGCTTGCAACCTGTTTGAAAACAGCACTGTGAGTCAGCCTGGTTTCCGATTTCCCTGGCTTGCCTCTCGCTTACTGCTCCTCTCCTTCTTCCTCTGCAGTGAAGGCTCAGTCTTGTTCCTCACCACCATGAAGTCAGGAGAAAGAATTCTTCCCGCACTCAGTTCCTTTAAATCTACACAGGATTCTTCAAAGAAAGCAGGGAGTCTACAAAGAGAGGGATACACTTTTTTGGAGCAGTGACTTAGAGTCAATCAGCTATCGTGTCAAAAAATACCCCCACCTCCAGACAAACCTTCTTCCTCAAGTAAAGAAGAAATATAGAATTCTTAAGTATTTATTTTGTTTATAATGCAATACACTTGGGTTCTACAAAAATTTAAAATGAATAATGGTTTAAGAGGAAAAATAAATAATCAGAATACATTTCCCAGTTTGCTCAGTGAGCTAATTTAGGAAGTAGCTATGGCCAACATTATTTAAAGTCCTCAGTGTCTACCAAACATAGAAGAGGAATGCCTTAATTATGTAATTAATGTGCCTGGACTATGTGTCAGCCAATAAGGATTTTTGTATTTATTAAATGATATATAAAAATGGGACTTTTCCTGAGTTCAGTCCAGCATTTTCTGAACCATAAAATCCAATAAACCATAAAAAGCCAACAAGTTTTACCCCTTGGTGGCTTGGCAGGATATCTTAGCCAGCTTGGCTCGCACAAGGTGACAAAGAACATGTGGATACCCAACAACAGAAGGCTATTTCTTTTAGTTCCCAGAGCTAGGGTGAGGTCAGGGGCTGGCCATGAAGAGTGCCCCTTTCAAAGTGCCGACTGTCATCTTCTCTTTTGTGTCTTCATGAGCAGACTTAAGTTTTTCCAGTCCCATCCAGCCCCGTGGTTCCTCAGCTGCTTATAAAATAATCATTTAGAGGCTTAATATTAATTGCAAATTATATGGCCTATGAGTCAGGCTTTTTGCTAGCTAGCTCTTATGACTTAACTCACCCATAACTATTAATCTATGTATCTCCACGTGTTCTGTGGCTTTACCTGTGTCCCATTACATGTTGCTCCTTGGATGGCAGTTTGGCGTCCCCCCTTACTTTCCTTTCTCCTCTCACACTCTCTCTTGGATTTTCCCACCTGGCTCCATCCTGCCCTGCCATGGACCAATGCAGCTTTATGTATCAACCAATCAGAGCAACACATATTCACAGTGTACAGAAAGACATCCCACAGCATTCACGGCTGAGAGAGGATCAGGGAGCTCCCTCCCTATGTCTCTTTTAAAAGGGTACTAATTCTCCTTAAAAACTCCTACCCCATTTTGTGACCCAGTGCCTCCCAAAGCATCCCTCCCATGAGACTATGTTGCTGGGGACCAGGATTTTAGCTTAAGAATTTTAAGGTAATATAATCAGTCCTTGAAGACAGCAGCAGAGCCTTCAGGATTCCCAACTTCCAGTTTTACCCAGTTAAGTCTCACTTTAGAATACTCTTGACCAAC
Organism: Peromyscus eremicus; assembly: GCF_949786415.1. NCBI lineage: Eukaryota > Metazoa > Chordata > Mammalia > Rodentia > Cricetidae > Peromyscus > Peromyscus eremicus. The sequence continues at coordinate 25,167,117 of NC_081418.1, read as the reverse complement.
AAGTGTTCTTCCTAACCTGTATGCTTTGTCCGCTAAACTTGTGGGGCACTTCCAACTCTCTTTTATAGCTTACCCTTTTCAGCCTGCCACACTAACATTTTTCCATCGCTTCATTCAACAATGATAGCAAAACGCATTCATAAGGAAAATGTATCTCTGTCTCTTACTGTCTTTTAAAAGTCCATTCCATAGGAA